>NW_022900926.1:2363331-2371982 GCF_012274545.1 Fukomys damarensis
CGATCAGCGACCTCCTTGCTGTGCGGGTGCTCAGGGGGACTCCTCCCCAGCCTCCCGGGAGGGGAGCAGCGGGAACAGGGGGGCGTCCTGGAGGTGTGAAGGTGGCGTCTGGGGGCCGCTCCACCCAGGCCCTGCAGGGGCTGAGGGCTGAGGCCTGGGCGTGGGCGGCACCCCGCGCTGGCCCCGGGCCCGTCCCTCAGGGGTCCATCCCGGGACTTTGCGCCCTTCCTTCTGGGAGTCCTAGGTCGCAGGTGCCGGGTGGGTGGAGACGCCTCTGAAGCGCTCTGGTTGGCTGTGTCAGGCTCCCACATCCCGGGAGCATGGGCCCCAGGTGAGGCTGAGAGGGGCTGTCTGCTGTCCCTGGGAAAGCTGAAGTCACGAGGCAGAAAGGGCCGCGGACCACGGGAGACAACTGGGCCCTGCGGCTGCCCCTCCCCAGAGACGCCCTCACCCGCTGCTGTTTGGGAAGAGGCAGGAAAAGTCCCTGGGTTCCCACCCACATTCAAGTTGTCTGATGTCAGCATCCATTTCTTTATGAAAGTATTATTTGTTGTTCTTTGTTTTTCTTGTAATAAATCAACCTGGAAACATTTTTGACCCTTTTGAGTGTTATCTCTCCTTATATATTCTTATTTAAGATTTTTTTGTTTCTAAATAAAGATCAAATCGGTTCGTTATATATTTTCCCAAGAATTTGTACCTCAACACATAAAAACATGGCTTTAACTGGGCCTGGTGCAGCGATTTAATTTCAGTACTAAGGCTGAGAGAAGAGGATCACAAATTCAAGCCCATGCCATGCAATTTAGCAAGGTCTCATCTCAAAATAAAAGGCACTGATGGTCCTAGTTTCATTTCCAAGTATCCACCCCCAAAAACAAAAATCTTCAACACATCACTGATATTTTCCTCATTTTCTAAACACACATTGCCAAAATCAGTTACCATTTTTTTTTTCATTCTTCAAGGATCTACTGATATGACAGGTGTAAACCAAATATTGAGGACCTCCACTTGTACAATGCACAGAGTGCAAGTTAAAAGTGGGGTCACCAGCTCCCACGACAGCCCCTGCCCTTACCCTGTAGCATTCCCATTGGTGCTGGACCTCAGTGACTCCTGATCCTTCGCGAAAGCTGTTGCCATAGTAAGCAAATCTCCCACATTTGTTTTCTTTGTGTAATCAGCCTTACCATTTTGATTTCCTGAAAACATCTCTTTGGAAGTTGCACTGTAAATTATAAGACAGTGTATCTTTGACTTGGACCTTTCTGATATTTGGAATTCTCGTCTCCCTCAAGATCTTCCTCACACTTTTACTCCTATTACCAGTGGAGATGTCATATTTACCTTGAGAACTGTCACCGCAGGGACCGCGGTATTGATCATGCCCAAAGCAGGCTGTAAGCAGTGCAGTCTATGAACAGGGAACCCCACAATGGCTTGTTTTGAGAAGCAAGTCCAGCTGAAGCCTACATGCTGAGGTCAGAGTAACTTGCACCCAAATTCTGTTCCCACAGCTAAAACCTTCAGATTAGAGGAACAATGTTCTAATTACAACTGTATATTTTGTCTACGCTGTTCCTAATTCAAGAATGCTTTGTCTTGTCCTTTGTGAGCCTTGTTTACATTAATTTCCATAGAAACCACACAACTGCACATCCTTGCACATAGTTCTGCACTTGCATGGAGCTCACCTTTACCCCAATTGATGTCCAGTATAAATCAGTGCCTGGGACTAGCCAGGGCTTTTGGCAGCTGCACTGACACTGGTCATCTTGGCGCCCCACTTTCTGTCTCTCTGAGTTCTGTCTTAGTTTATTTTCCCTCAGGCCTGTGCCACACAGCAAGCAGGAGACTGGAGCCAGCTGCAGAGGTTTCCAGTAACTTTCAGGGGTCCCCGGTAGTCACTCCTTTAGGAACCATTCTTCACTTCTTCCCCTCCCTCACATTTACTGAGGGATACCTGACAAGTCAAGTTACATATGTTTACAATGCAGAATATCTTTCAAAGACACTGCAGAATAATTATCACAATCACATCTTTAAGATGTCTGTCACCTCACAGTCATCATATTTTAAATTTTTATGGTAATATCATTTACAGTTTCCTCCAGCAAATTGGAGTATACAGTATAACATTATCAATGATAGTCACTGGGTGGAAGTAGACTTCCAGGCCTTTCTGTTTAAGGTTGAATAAAATTCGTGTGTGAGTGTGTGTGTGTGTGTGTGTCTGTGTGTGATATTTCCTTCTTTCATCAGTGGATACTTAGGAGCAGTACTGGAAAATGTGGTAGCTCAATTTTTAGATTTTGGAAATCCTTTGCCTTATTTTCATAAATTTATACTAGTTTAACCTTTCATGTAGAGAGCACAAGGGTTTCTTTGCTCCACTTCCTTGCCAATGCTTCTTTTTGTTAATCAGTACTCACATAAGTGTGAGGTGATCTGGAATTGTAATTTTGGCTTGCATTTCCCTGATTTTTATTACTGGTGGAAATGTTCAAGTATTTCTTGTCTTTTGTTTTTTTTTTTTTTTTTGAGAAATGTGTTTTCACATCTTTTCCCCATTTTTGATTTGGTTATTTGTACTCTTACTATTGAGTTGAGTTCCTTATATATTTTGAATATTAATTCCTTAAAAATGGATGGTTTGCAAATAACTTCTCTCATTCTATTATATGACCTCTTCACTCTGTTTACTGTTTCCTTTGCTGTTTTGAAAATCTTTAGTTTGATGCTGTAAAGTTTGCCTATTTTTTTGCTTTTTTGGCCCATAATTTTGCAATTAAATCTAGATCACTGGCATGGAATCTATAGAGCATTTTAGGTACTATGGATGTTTTTAAACAATAATCCCTCCAATGCATGTACATGGAAGTCTTCATATTTTTGTATATTTTTCAGTTTCTTTTATTGTCATAATTTTTATGTTGTCCTTCAACACCTTTGTTAAATTTATGTTAAATTTATGATTTCTTTCTGAGTTTATTTTTCCAAATACTTTGTTGTTAGCATAATAAATATAACTGACTTTGATATGTGGATTTTGTATCCTGCAAATTTACTGAATTCATTTGTTAGTTCTGATAGTTTTTTTTTCACAGAGCCTTCACAGTATTTTATATCTTATGATTATGCTATCATCAAACATAAATATTTTTATTTCTTCAATTCCAATGTGGATGCCGTTTACTTCTCTTTTTTGCCCATTTCGCTGGACTTAGATTTCAAATAATGTTGAATGGATTGGGCAATGCCGAGACCCTCCTATTCTTCCTGACCGTATGGGTCAAAATCCCTGACATACACCACTCAAAGGTTTATGGATCCAAGGTTTGGTCTGGGGATGACTCGATCTGGGGCGGAAACTCCATGGTGGGAGGATATGGCAGAACAAACAGCTGAACTCATGGCACCTGGGAAGCAGAGGGCTTGGGAAAAGTCAAGGAGAGAGGAAAGGGCTGGAGCAGAGCACACCTTTCAAAGGTGCCCCACCAACCTCTCTCTCCACCAGGTCCCCACCTGCTGTAAGTCACACCTTGAGCTCATCCTTGGGTCAGCCCCTTGGTGAGGATGTGCCCTGCTGGTTGCCATCACCTCTCTGGGCTTCTCTGAGCACTGCCGCATGGACCAAGCCCTCCAGTTGAGTCTGTGGGGGCGTGTCACTGAAAACAGCCCTAGTTTTGAAGGACCTGCTTTTAGCTTTTTCATCGTATGAAACGATGTTTCAAACTATGTTTGTGTTGAAATGTGTTGCCTCCTGCTTGTTGGGTTGATAGTGTACTTTTCTATTTGTGCATACCTATGTTACTGATTTTGGTATTTTGATTTTTGTTTCCTGAGAATTTGCTGAATTAATTTATTAGTGCTCATAATTTTGGGGCAATGTACATGTTCATTTCTTTTATTGCTATAGCTGGGATTTCTAGAACTAAGTTCAAGTGGAGAAAATGAGCAAACTTGACTTGTTCCAGACACTATACAGAAAGTGTTTCGCTTTATGTCCCTCACTGTAAAGTTAGCATTGGTATCATAAATAGCCATGCATGTGTGAATACGTGTATGAATGCATGTCTGGCTCATATGTGTTTTTACTATGTTTATATATGTTGCTTCTCTACCTGATTTGCTCAGCATTTTTGTTACGAGGACAGTGAATTTTATCTTTTTCTAATCTGTAGAGACAACGATCTGCCTTTTGCCTGTCACTCTGTTGAAGTACCATCAAGTTCACTGATTCGCACATATGTAATGATCCTGGCTTTTGTTTGATGAATTCCGCTTGATTTCAGTGAATCACATTTATAATGTTTTGTTGGGTTCAGTTTACTAGTTTTCCTGGGGGGTATTAATATGTCCATCACCAATATTGGCTCTTTCTGTGTTTATCTGGTTTTGATATTAGGATAAAACTGTTGGCCAAGTAGCATGTTTGGAAGAATTTATTCCTCTTCTATTTTGGGGAATAACATTTAGAATTGGTGTTAATTCTTTAAGTGTTTGATACAATTCGCCACTGAAGCTTTCAAGTCCTGAGCTTTGCTTTGGGAGGTGGCCTCTTCTTCAATCTTGCTCCAGGCTCTTGGTCTGCTGAGGTTTTCTATTTCTTGAAGATTGAGTCTTGGTAAGGTCAATTTATTTGGGAATTTGTTGATTTCTTTGAGGTTATCAAATTTGTTGGCATACAGTTGTTTATAATATTTAACACCTAATGGTCCTTTGAATTTCTGTGGTGTCAGTATTTACCTTTTTATAGCAGATTGTTATGAGTTTTCTGTCCTTTTATTAGGTAAGAGAAGGATACCATTGGCTAGACACCTTTATTTATAATTTTCATGACATGGTTCTTTATTTCATAGATATTATATAATTTTTCCTAACTTTCCATTTCTTTCATTTTTATTCTGTTCTTCATTACTACTTTCTGTCTACTAATTTTGGGTTTGGTTTGCACTTGTTTTTGTATGTGATTCGGGGCATTGACATGAGCAGTTTTTTCTTTTTTCTTTCCAAAATCCAAAAACTCAGTAACTAAAAGTAAAAGTTGATACATTGAATCACATGAGCATTTTAATTAATAACACTAGGTGTGAAATACTATATTGTTTTGACTAAAATGTAATTAATAGACTGTGTAAGTTCCCAAAAAGGTGGGGGATTGGCCTGTTTTGTTCTGTGTCTGACACACTTGTGCAGTCTGAGGTCTCTTCTGAAGTGGAAAGGTGAGGCTGTGCCTTACAGTGACAGGCAGAGTCTCCTTGCGGCTGTGTGTAGGGACCATCAGCACTGATCCCTTGAGCTTGATGTAATGCATCCGGACAATCATCACCTGAAAGTTGCAGCAGCATGCATGCGGGATAACAGCCAGAGATAAAACCCACTTTTCCTGATTTTAGGGGATGAAATTCTCTAATCTGTATGGATATTCTTTCTGGTTCCAGTATATTTTGAAAGTAACAAATAGATGGAATGTGTATCCTAAGAGGTTTGCTAGGTATCACTTGGAAACAGCCCATCATTGGGAGCTGGTCGGCTCTTATTTATCATTATTAGTTTGGAAATAGGAGAAGCACATTTGAAGCCTGGAAGTACAGCTCTTGATCTACCTATCATGTCTCTGCTATGGCTGAGAAAAAATGGAGGAAAAGATAAGATTTAAACGGAAGTCATTTTACCTCCCATTTAGGTTATGACTACTACTTCCAGGGACTCTCCCAGTGCGGTGGCAGCCTGGGTCTAAACAGGAGTATCAGGAAGGAACTGAGGTTGTGCTCAGGAGTGCCATGTTAGGTGCTGGCCCAGCACTAAGATGCTGAGCGGTGTCCACCCCAGGCCTTTTCTCCTACAAAGCTGTGTTTACCATGGCATTTGTCTATTCTGCACAGCTGTTTGCACACTTGCACATAAGTGTTTTTTCATATATGTTACATTGTATAGTTTATTTAGAAACTGAGAAGTATAAAAATAGAAAATAAGCAAATTAATTATATCTGTATAGATGAAGTAATTGGAAAATTAGCATTTTCTGTTTTTAGTGTATTGCAATGATTCTGTATTTTATTCATGTTCTAATTGAAAATAATCTATGAGATTTCATGTATATCTAAACTTTTATGCTTATCATTTTAACTGTACTGTATTTGAAAACTCTGTGGATGGGATAATTTTACTTTGTAACCTTTTTTTCACTTATTATTTCTTCAGTTTGTCTCTTTTTCTAGGTTTTTTTCATTTAAACATTGCCCCTTATTATTTTTCTTTCTTTTACATCCTTTAGCCTTATTTTAACCAGTAAAATCATTCAAAACTTGATGCTATGGCTATAGTTTTAGGAGAGGCAACAGGACTTGTTTCATAAATGTTAATGACTTTTGACTTTGGATGTTGACAAATGTCATAAGGGAGAGAAATTTCCAGCAACACAACCTCAGATCAATTTTGCATAGACACGTGTGTGGGCATGAATGTGCATATGCCTGCGGGTGTGTATGTGTTTGTATATATTTTTTGTGTATTTGTGCACAAGCACATATGTGTACATGTGTGTGCAATGGCATATGTACCTCTCTGCATATGAGATTGGAGGTTTGGTGATGCCAGTGAGTTCACAACTGAGCCTGAGACAGAGGTAAGTATCCGTGCTGAACTAGATTCCTACTGTACATTCCCAGTGCAGCAGGATCGCCAACATGGCTTCGTGGCTTTGGATTCAATGTGAGCACCAGTGTGAATCCGTTTTTAATCCAGGTGCTCTGATGTCCGAATGCCTTGAGAGAAAGGAGAGGAGGAACCACATGTCTAACCTGAAAGACTGGTTTGGTGACCTTTGATAGCCAGGCGGAGTTCTGGTGTGAGTGTCTGAGTCCACTAGTAATTTGCGAGCACATTCAACTGAACCTGAAATCCTGCTGATTTCTTACTTAGATCAGAATACTGATGTATAGAAAAGTAAAAACAAAACACATACATAAACTTTAAGCCTTCTTAAATCACCAAAGACATAAGAAAATGTATTCCATCACATGAGCATTTAACAAAATTTCTAATAGTTATATTCAAATGAATTCAAACTTGTCTGTATTCTGTTTTCAGAGTTCATGCTTTTAGTGGAGGAGACATGAAGCAGTAGTTTCATATTTATAAAAATCTTCACAATGAATCGTACATTTTAGTTATTGAAACAATCCTGAGTTGGCATTAATCTTTGAACAAAGAGTCTGAAGCCAGTTTCTTTAGCACTGAAAAATATTTACATAAATTTTCAGATTTGGTAACATAAATAATTTCCTGACATAAATACCACCATGTATACAGTATTCTATTGCTGTGTTTAAGGGAGCAAGTTACATGTTCGTAACCCAACCTACAGCTTTGTAAGATGTACCAGAGCATAGCCACTCAGCTCAAGCCACACTGAAACATTAGCCTATGACTTCACAGTTGCAGTAAGTGAAACTGGAGCATTACTTGTAAATCTGAATTTTAATGAAATCCAAAACAAGCTGGTAAACCCGTTTATAAAAACCATTTGGTTTGCTCTGGTAGAATATTTCATTTCTTGTGGGAAGTGATATATCTGTTTAAACCTCTGTGATCCTTACCCTCTTTGAGGACATTGGTGTAGGCAGATGCAAGTTAGTGTTCCTGCAAAAAGATGGTAACAAGGAGACCAACGACCCATCCGCCTAGATGCTCACAGTCAAGTCGTCCTTCACCGGATTGTGAGCCACTGGATTCTGGGCCATTGGATTGTGAGCCAGTGGATTCTGGGCCGCTGGATTCTGTGCTGCTGGATTCTGGGCTGCTGGATATAGCAGTGTTTGTGGTGAGAGGATTCCTGAGACATTTTGGGACCGGGGGCTGCCACGTACTGTCAGCCTCACAGATGACTGTGTCACTTCCGTGAAGGAAGAAGCCCTGATCGCACTCAAACATGACTGTGGCTTTGTAGTAATGCTTCACCCCAAATCCTGACGTCTGGCGTCCGTGGGGCAGTGCAGGAAATGGGCACTTGACCATCTTACACTCAGGAGGGACATCACTCCATACGTCTCCACCGACACAATGAAGTGTGGCCTTTCCAATGAGTGAAAATTGATCGGGTCCAGAAATTCTTTTACAGGTGTACGTCACAACTTGCAGGTGCTGAAACACGTCCTCACTGGGACTGTAGTCTCCATTTGTTATCTTCGGAGGAGGTTCACACAAAATCTTCTCACACAATGGGGCTTCGTTGCTCCAATGCACATTGGATCCACTAAGCAGACAGTGCAGAATTTTATCTCCGATTAAGTAAAAACCATTATTGCAAACAAATTCAATTTGTGTCCCAAACTCATAGCTTCCATTCAGGAGGTTCACTTGTCCGTTGAGTGGGTCAGTGGGGGTTGGACATGATTTTTTATAACACGCATCGTTTGACAGAGGCAGCCAATTATCATTCGCACCACAAAGAGTGAAGGTGGATTCGGAAGGCCTGCGGGCGAACCCTGGTTTGCACTGATAGTCTATCCGGTCCCCGACATCATACACGGACTTGGCCGGGCCGACCAGCTCCATGTTGGGGTACGTCGGGGGCTCACCGCAGACGGCAGAGCTCGGAGAAGGCAGGACGCCCAGGCCCACCAGCAGGAGCCCCAGGAGGC
>NW_022900926.1:2372413-2413850 GCF_012274545.1 Fukomys damarensis
CGATCAGCGACCTCCTTGCTGTGCGGGTGCTCAGGGGGACTCCTCCCCAGCCTCCCGGGAGGGGAGCAGCGGGAACAGGGGGGCGTCCTGGAGGTGTGAAGGTGGCGTCTGGGGGCCGCTCCACCCAGGCCCTGCAGGGGCTGAGGGCTGAGGCCTGGGCGTGGGCGGCACCCCGCGCTGGCCCCGGGCCCGTCCCTCAGGGGTCCATCCCGGGACTTTGCGCCCTTCCTTCTGGGAGTCCTAGGTCGCAGGTGCCGGGTGGGTGGAGACGCCTCTGAAGCGCTCTGGTTGGCTGTGTCAGGCTCCCACATCCCGGGAGCATGGGCCCCAGGTGAGGCTGAGAGGGGCTGTCTGCTGTCCCTGGGAAAGCTGAAGTCACGAGGCAGAAAGGGCCGAGGACCACGGGAGACAACTGGGCCCTGTGGCTGCCCCTCCCCAGAGACGTCCTCATCCGCTGCTGTTTGGGAAGAGGCAGGAAAAGTCCCTGGGTTCCCACCCACATTCAAGTTATCTGATGTCGGCATCCGTTTCTTATTTAACATGTCAGTAGTTTTTCCGTTTTTTTTCACATTGTCCTCATAATAAATCTCCCTGAAACATTTTCAATCTTTCTTCTACCATTCTTTTTGCTTCTTCTCATTAAAGATTTTAAGAAAGGAAGGGTGGCTTGGCTTCCTCCTCAAGCTGTTGCCCCCGAGAACATGGGAATAGTGCTCCCACCCAGGCCTTCCACAGTGCCGCCCTGTCCACCCAGCACTGTCGCCCAGTAGTCACCACAGCTCCTCCTCCTCCGTGAGTCTGCGTGTGGCTCTGCTGGGGCCCAGGGTGTGCACCAGGTGACCTCCATCTCTGCCTGCAGCTGAAATCCGAGTTCGCCCTCTTCCAGGCCAGCCCCATCTCCTCCTGCACATTCACCTCTTCCACTGTGCATTGTGTCTCTGCGAGAGACACAGACTTTCATGTGTATCTGCTCATAGCCTAAGCAATATTGTCACATCAGACAATTTTCTACATCAGCCGGTCTGATATATGTGAATTGTGTTTCCAAGCTACATAATAAATTGCGAGTCAGGAAGTATTTGACTCTGAACCTAATAAGCTTTGGAAATTCCTTTCTTCCTCATTCATTCTTGTTAGAACTTTTACTACTATTGCTAGTGAGCATTTCACATTTATTTCAGGAACTTGTGTCTATTCTGAGATCTGCTATTAGCTTCTTTCAACTCTTCCAGCTTTATTGAAGTATAAATGACAGATAAAATTATATAAATTTGCAGGGAACATGATATCTCAGGCTGTGTTATGATATAATTACCACAATCATATCGTTCTGATGTGTGTCACTTATAATGTTGCTTTCTGCTTTTGGTCAGAATACTTGTTATTTACTATCAGCAAATTTTATGTATTGGATATAGTGCCCTATACAGTATAGGAGCTGTGGTCACCGTGCTGCTCGCTGTGGCCCCACACTTGTCCACAATGTGTAAGGAAAACTGTGCAATGACCAGGTCCCTCACTGCCCTCAGCAGCCCCCGTCACCATTTTGATCCATGTCACGACCTTGACTCTGATTAGTCCTGTAAGTCAGAGCACGCAGTACTGTGAATGTTATCACTTCCTTTCCTGAAGGTGAAATAATATTCACTCGTATATGTGTGACACTCTATCCTTCCATCTATCAGTGAACTCTTGGGGACAGAATGACTGTTTGTTCTTTTGGTGGCTCTATTCTGAATTTTGAAGACCTTCACCACTGTCTTTGATGACTGTTGTAACATTTTCACCAACGGAGAACGAGGGTTTCCTTTGCCCACTTCCTGTGGACACGTTGCCTTTCCCCTGTTTTGCTAATGGCCTTTCTAACAAATGGGAGAGGACTGACATTCTCTGATCATCAGAGGTGAGGAGAATTTTTTAAAGTATTTTTTGAACATTTTTTGTATGTCTTATTTTTGAGAAATGTTTTTTAAGGCACCCTAGTCATATTTTGTTTTATTTTTGTTATTTTAATTTCTTAAATACTTTGGGTTTTAACCCCTTATAAACCTATGATTTGCAAATATTTCCTTCCTATGGCATAGGTTGTTTCTACATAGTTTATTTTTTCCTTTATTCTTCAGTAGATTTTTTTTATCCTGTCAGGTTTGTCTATTTCTGTTTTTGTTATTCATGATTTTGTAATGAAATTTAAAAAATAATTGTCACCGAATCTACATTTTATAATATAAGAACATTTTACAATATTAATTTTTAATCAGTGGATATGGGCTATCTTTATATATACAAATTTTACCTTTGTATATAAAGTTTATCTTTTTATATATCTTCATATGGAAAATTTATCTTTATATCTATCTTTATATATAAAGTTTAGCAACTTTACTGAACTCATTTAATAATTGTAACAGTTTTGGGTAGAGATTTTAGAGTATTTTATATATTAGATCATGTTATACACAAATGAAAATAATTTTCCTGCTAAATTTTCACCTTAGATGCTATTTAATTCTTTTTCTTGCCCAGTTTCTTGGGACAGGATTTCCGTAATGTTGAATAGCAATGGCAACAGTGAGAATCACTGTTCTCTTCCTGACTGTATCAGTCACCTCTCGGTTGCTGGGACAGAATCCCTGATATACACAACTCCAAGGAGAAGCTTTCATGGTTCCAGAGCTCTCAGCCAAGATTTGGTTGGTTCCAAGGACGAAACACCGTGGAGCTCCAACAGTCTCTCATTGGAGTGCTGGGAGAAAGGTGCTGAACTCATAGCATCTGGGAAACAGCAGGTGAAGAACTCACGACAGAAGAGGGGCCCAGGAACAGCTGGGGCCACACTGTACCCCTCAATGCTATGCCCCACTGGCCTCCTGCTCCCCATGGGAGCCTCCTTCCCAATCACCCTCTTCAGCTGTGACCTTGTCCATGGCACTGACCCACTGATACAGGCCTCTCAGCCTCTCTCCTCCCAGGCCTTTCTCCAGGCCTCTCTGACTCGGGATTAGCCGACCATGGGCTGGAACTGTGAGCCCACATAACCCTCTCCCCTCGCTGAAGTTGTGGGCATGCACTGTGCCCCATGGGTGAGAAGGCGACTGTGATACTGTGTCCCTACCCTCTCCCCTCGCTGAAGTTGTGGGCATGCACTGTGCCCCATGGGTGAGAAGGCGACTGTGAGACTGAAGACAGGAGAAGGAGACTGGAGACAGTGGACTGAGTTCTGTTGCCGCTGTCCATTGCTGCAGTCACAGGACGGCGGCTGGTTGCACAAGCCCAGCCTGCTGTTATTCTTCCAGATGTCTGCCGATCATTTACTGAATGAAGCCCTCGGGTAAATGAGTAATAGCCTCTTTTCCAGACAAGCCCAGATACAACTGAGCCCCAGAATAAACAGATTTACCGCTCAGTGTTGGGCCTGCGCCGCTTTCTTGTTCTAGTCATTATTTGGGAGTTTTCTAAGTGCCATAGGAAGAATCCCAGCTTGGACTGATGAGGAGTGGAAAGCTTACCAGGCATGCTGCAGCGTTTCACCTGGAGGAGGACGTGCGGGGAGGGGCTGTGTAGGTGGCTCCTTCCCCGTGTACCAGGACCGGAGAAGAAAGTCAGCGCTCCGCTGTCACGGCACTGACACTGCCTCTGAGGGGAGCCTTCGCTGTGTGCTCCGGGAGTGGCCTCAAGTGCAGAAGGCCCTGTACACGTCTTGCATCATAGGCCTGTGGGAAGATCAAGAATTCCAGGTACCGGGGATAGAACTCAGGACCTTGTGCTTGCAAGGCGGGCATAGTGCCACTGAGCTAAAACCCCAACCCTGAATTATTCTGGTTTAAACCTTGGACCAACATAAAGGTTAGAGTTTCCTGAGAGATTAGATATGTTGTTCCCCCGAAGCCTGAATTATTGTACTTTTTTTCCTTACTGTTATACTTACTACCTGGTACAGAGATGAGATTACAACTCCTAGGAATTATTTTAGTGAATTTGCTCTGTAATAAGCTACACTTAGCCCGAGAATATTTTCCCATAGCTTCAGAATAGCTGTCCAGTGCCAACAATCTGACACGTCCCAGTGAGGACTGCCCTGTGTGTGAGTGCAGTCCCTTCCTCCGCCTGTTCCACAGCCCACATTGCCGTACTGGGTCAGAGTGTGGAGCCCAGCCCGGCGCCTGTGTGACCCACAAACAGGAGGAGGGCGGCACACTGCTCCTCCATGTGTTGTTATGATCTAGGCCAGAGAAAAATTTAACTTGTACATGCCTAGTGGTTTCTCATGTAGTTTGCCATTACTGTGTTGTGTTTGTCGGCCTTAAGTCAGATGGCACCTTGACTTCCTATATTTCTAAGGTGAACTCTTTATAAGCAATTTCTTCTATCTCTTGTGTAAACAGACCTCTGATTAGCTTATCTCCCTAATTTTCTCAATATGTCTAATCATCCCAGGACTAGAAGTTCATAATATGGGATTGAGGATGGAATTCAGGGACAGCAGTTTCTTAGCACAGGGAAAATATTCTCAGCACTGGAAGAAAATCCTAATCTGTCAGCTTCTTTCCCTGGTATTTCTTCCATTTTCATTATCATTTCCTCAAGGCCACATACTAACTCCCAGGACACGGCTACGCATTCCCCATGGAGTAGACCTGGGCAAGGCAACAGCTCAGCCATTACTAATGATAGGGGCCTGGCCAAGCAGGAGGTGGGGCTTTCTCAGCCCGAGTTGACTCATGTTTAAAGAAAAATTAAAAATGGTGCAGGCCTATAGGGTGGCAGGCGCTGACTGAGCGAGTACACACAGGCACCAGGAGCAGAAGACACTGCAGAATGTGTGTTCCACAAATGTCAGCGCTGCCAGAGTTCCTGCAGAACTGCTTTGCTGTCTCCTGATGGCACACGGAGTTTTCCAGTCTTTTTTCCACACAGCTTTCAGAGGAGCCTAACAGCTGATCAGGGTTGTGGGACTCCTCCTCTGGAAGCACTCAGCTGATGTGCCTCGCACTGTCACAGGTTCGGGCGCCTCAGCTGGTGTATAAGCCCGTGGTACTCCACCACCTCCTCCCAGTCTGCCAGACTTCTGCTCCTTCAGAATAAATACAACTTACCATTCCCCAAAAGCTGCAGACTCTTGCTTCTCGACATTTTACATGCCATTTCCTATTCATATAACAACTTTGTCTCCACGTTCCTGTTTGATTTCCACTCATTCTTCCAAACTCAGCAGACAGATCCCAGCCCCTAGGAATCCTCCATTTTCCCCGAATGTGCCTGAGGAGACTCTATTCTTTGCCTTGCTAGGCCTTTTCATCAGGTCCACCTAGCACTTGTCCCGTGATTCTGGCATTGTCTCTTTCCTTTCTGTGGATTCTTTTAAACCGAAAGCTCTTGGACAGAGAACATATGTCATCACACATCCTCGGTACTATGAGTTGTCTTAAAAACCACTGGTATTTAATGTTTGTTGAGTAAATGGCTAGCAGATGAAATAAAAGTATAGACCACTCAGCTAGGTGTGAGTGGGCCTGACAGCACAGTGACAGACAAAGGAAAGTCGAAGATTTTCTCTCCTTTTACTTTGCTCTTCTGGGAAAGTAATATGGGTCTGGAAGATGCCAAGGCTGAAGGTCTGAGGAAGGAGAAGGCGGGAGTGCGGGATTCTCAGTGTTTCTGGGATAGACTTACATTTCATTTCTGTTGAGTTGGAGAAAGTATTTAATGGTCTGAAACTGCCTTGCCTAAGATGTGAAAAATAGCTGAATTATGTATTTGTTCTTTAAAAAACTCGTTAGAATAAATCTCAAATATCCAATATGTTGATGTTTCAAAGATTTTATTTTATTCAATAAGTTTCTTAGATTTTCTTCTTTTCTTCTTAAGACAACTGAGTGATTGCCTAATAACATTTCACATGAAAATATCCATGTTACATAATGTAGTGGAAGTGAAGAAATTTCTTCACTGAATTTCTATGAAAAAAGACTTTAAATGCATAATTGTCTCAAGGTTATTTAGATAATCCAATATTCTATTTCTACCAACAACATTTTCTCATAATGCATAGTTTATTAGTAAAAATACGAACAAGTCCTAGAGACTGTGTTACTAAGTAGATAAAAGTCTTTATCCTATCAAGTAAATGTGGTTTTAAAACCTTTATTAGAAACAGAATTTCCCATGGTCATATTTGACCTAATAACCACATTATTTTTTAAAAACTTAAAACCCTCCAATAATAAAAAAATAGTTTTCTACACAGCAATATTATCCAAAAAGGACTTAAATAACTTTATGCCCTTACCATAATGTAATAAAGTGTTTTACAGCTTCTGCTACTGAAATTCAATTATTGAATTTTTAATAAAGCACAACAGCAGTAAATGGAAAAATGTTTTAAGGCAAAAAATTTGTGAAACCATTAAATTATAAATATCCAAAGTCTATAAATAGGGTTTTATAGGAAGTCAGTTTAGCTTCTTCATTTGTTTTTAAAATGAGATATTTGGTGCTTGTCTAAACAATTATAAAAAAGAAATATTCAAAATTACATCTAATTTAAACTGGAGTAATTTATGATATTATCATGTCAAATTTAAAAAAAAATCATAACAAATTCGTAAGCCAGTGTGCAAATTCTGGTTTACAGATGAGTTGTTTTCCTGACGTTCTTAAATTGCATTGAATGCGACTTTGGGAACACAATGATTAAAGTTCTAGTTGAATTCCCAGACTAACAAGTGGAAATAACTTGTGGGGGAATTAAAGGACTAAAGATTGCTACATCTAAACAGTGTTGCTGCACGTGCAATGTGTGTTAATCATTTTGGCTGGGACGTTTTGTTCATAGCAGTGGGAGTGAGAATCGCCCCTTCTAAAGCTTGGGTTCTCGTAGCTGTCTTGAGCACTGGTCTGGAAGCTCCCGAGTGGTCCCGGTAACGGGTGACGTGGAGGTACAAGCTCCGTACAGCAACACTGTGGGCTCAGGGTCCCGGCGCAGTGCTTCAAATGCAGCGAAGAACAAGACGGACACAGTTTCCATCATCACCGAGCACCCCAGCTCAGTGACGCACAGTTAGCAGGGAGGGTGTAAAACTGGTGACAAGAGCTACAAAGGGAAGGGGCAGGAGGCTAGGCAAGCAGATGCAGAGATCTCCACATGGCTGTGCTTGGACTGGGCAGCGCAGGGGTCTGTGGAGAGTAGGCCGGCGCGTGCTTGGTGCTTGTCCATGTCCGTGTTCATGTGCGTGTGTAACATCCCCGAAAACCCTGAAGTCCAGCGTTCAGTTCAGCAGCCGACTAGAGAAGCACAGGCTAATGCGTTACTGTAACTGGGAATGTGAGAGAGGGTGAGGGCTGGAAGGGCATGAAGGAGCAGAGGGCTGGGGTCTTCCTCAGTGCCTGCTCAGGGTTCTCCTACCGCTAAGAGCAGCAGGAAGTCGCTGGAGGGGTGCAGCAGGGCAGTGCCCGGACTGAATTCATGTTTGATGCCAACACATGCTACATGGAATTGTGTGGCTTGTATGAAAGCAGCAGCAGAGTCCACATGTACTGACCGTGTCTATTAATCCCTTCAGTCCCCATCATGCCACCCAAAAGTGATTTCTGGGATCGGTGACTTCTCCCATCTATTTCACTGGCAACTCGTACATGACTCCTGGCCATGGCTGGGTTGGTTTGCGTGCGTCTTGATCCTGGTTATCTAGTCTAATCATTGGTTTAAGAAGGGCAACTGACAATTTTCCCAGGATGGAGGAATATCTAGGGAGGTTACAATTTTAGAGCTAAAAATCACGACAGTGACTGGCTTGAGCCATGACCCTATTGGCAAATGAAAAGTATATTTTATAACATCTTTGCTAGTTGCCATCTGGCCTATTCTTATAAATCCCTGATGGTAGAAAATAATATTTCTCATAGCAATGCATTCTACCATTGTACATTATTTATTTAAAAATTTATATTGGCTAGTTAAAAAATTTATATAGTGTGTAAACATTTTAGGAGGCAGACATAAGTAAAAATTGTGTGCTATCAACTCTGTCCTACTTCTTTGAGGTAGGAGAATTCTAGTGGGAATAAGAGGAGGAAGGACAGTTCCTGGATTTCCAGGGGGTCCTGAGTGGGTGGTCCTGGTCTCCTTTTTACGTTTGATCAGTCGGGAATTAAAACTAGATTGTTGTTTGAACCAAAATGATCTCCCATAGGTATAGCACGTTGGCCTTGGTTTACCTCTGAAGGTCGCACGGAGGAACTATCTGTGGCTTTCTTCCTTCAGGTATGTGACCACAGCTGTCTTTCTGTGAGATCCTCCACCTGCCACCCTCCCTCCTCTAGGACTCTGCCCACACAAAACAAGGTATACATGGCATTTCCCGCACAAGAGAACAGAGATAATGTATGTGGTTTTCCTCTTACATAGGGATATATACGAGTTGCCCCCCAAATGTATACACACTTCAGGAAAGGAAAACCAGTATGATGTTTTTTCAGCAGCTGGTGTTACCTCCTATGGGGACCTTAGAGGATGTCTTGTATCACAGAAAACCCACACACAGCTGACCCTTAGAGAAGAAACTGGAAATGCACGGGCAGCAATCTCAGGGACCACGGTCACCCAAGCAGCAGTTCTCTGGACTAATAAATGTCTGGAAGCTAAAGACAGACACTTGTGCAACTCTTGTAATTGCAGAGGCCAAAGTAACTTGTATTAATCTTGTGATGTCTCAATAAATTTAGTATTAAAATATATATACAAGTTTTTCTTTTCTAGAAGTCTATATACATTTTTGGAGGACTTTGTATATAGGTCTATATGTGTATGAATTAATAGGCACATGAGCTCTCTCTGTCCCTCTCTCTCTGCTGCAAAATAAAGAAAAACAAGAAAGTAGTTTATTCTCAATCAAGTATGTATGACCAGGGCCAGGAAAAGTGGCCTTGGAGAGGTCATGGGGACATTTATAGTCATGAACTAAGAATGTCCTGAACTGGTGCATTTGTGGGGACAGTGAGTAGCACAGTGAAGGCAGAAACCCCCTCTTCTGGCTACAAACACAGGGACAGAAGCTGGTGATCTGCTGAGCACAGTGAGGGGTGCTGAGGCCTGTGTGGTCACCATGGCCCAGGTCAGCTGCAGAGGTTGAATGGAAGCAATTGTTACAGAGGCCGAGGTGACCCAGGGCACACTTGGCTCTGGCCTCCACCCTGCCCACTCCTGATGTTCAAATCCGCCCAGGTCGAGCCAGCTGCAGGGTCTTTTGTGTAGATGCAGCTGCTTCAAGGAAATTCACGTGCTCACATGTACTCTTCTCTTCTTTACACTAATGATACAGCATCCGAATAAATACAAGCATTTTTAACGTTCTCAGTCACTGACAAATGTACATTTAGCAATTTTTTTTTCATTAGCGGGCAAATGTACGCATGTTTCAGATATTTTGAGAGGTTGTTTGGAGATTCTGGCTGGGGAGTTCAGCTACCCTGCACCCTGACCGGGACAGGGCCCTCCTCTGTCGGGGTTTAAAGGTGATTTGAATGACCATGCATCTCCAGATTGGCACCTGGTGGCTATACGCAGTCAGGTGTCAGAGATGACATTGATAATTCCTGACACTCTTAAAACAGAATTCTGTAGATTTCAAATGTCACAATAATGTATATTTCTTTTGAAAAACATTCTAATGAAAATTCTCCTGACACCACATGTTCATTAAAATTCAATGTTGAAAATAAGTGTTTAATACATCTAATTGTACAAAAGCATCATGCTGAAATGAACCACTGGAGTCCCACGTGTATGATTCTTAGGTGAGAGGAAATCAGGAAAGCGGTGCAGCAAGGAGCCTGTCTAGTTTTCGTGCCTTCACCTCTTACTGACATTTTGCCCACAGAAAAGCAAAGGATACTTAAGTCTACTTTTTAGTAGATCAGGAAATACATTTTGAGTACAGAAAGTTAGGGCTAATGCCAGAGTTAAGGTTCTAGATTATTTATGTAATTTCTGTTTTCCTTTGTATGAAAAGTTGAGAGCTGGTTAATAGCAAAAAAAAAATAATAATAATAAAGACAGTATTATGATATTAAGTTTTACTTCTGTCAAGTAAAACTTTCCCCACAATAACTTAATGTTTGAGAGAGTTCTTAATTCTTTCACTCTTTCTCTTTGGTGGAAAGTTTCTTTACATTATTCTTCTTTTCCTTTGATGTACTCTCTAGGTGTTATAGAAATTATCTCATGGAAATCATTGAAATCATTACTACTGCTGAAAAAAGTGGAAGGAAGATGTCTCAAGCCAATTTAGGATATTCAAATAATTGAGTTAAAGCAGAAGGTGATAAAGCTAAAAGTACAGAAATGACTACCTGGGATTATGTGGCGAATAGTAATGAAACTGGAACTTCGACATGAGTAGTTCTCTGGAGGACTGTGGGATGGTTATAGGAGTGCAGATATCTGGCCTCTGTCCCTATTCCTGGCACACATTTCTTAAACTCCTTGGGTTCTCTAAAGCTATTGGGTCTTCTCCGCATGCTCAGGAGTGTACTTGTGGAGGGTAGCTCCTGGGTCATTTCAGAGTAGGACGTGGTCACACGAAGATGAAGGACAGGAAGTAGAGAGAGGGCAAGGAGGACCCAGGGTGAGTTACACCTCGCAGGGCACATTCCACGTGACCCACTGCCTCTGCCTCCTCCTCACCTCCTCCAGTCAGCACCGCCCAAGAGTTCATTCTCAGGAGATTCATTTACCTGTGCGGCCGGAGCCGTGATCCATCGCTTTCCTATGCTCCTGGCTCTGGGTGCTGTGGAACTGGGGGTGAAGTCTTTAATGCATGAGCACTTTGGGGGACAGTTTAAGTCTAAACCATACCAATGTCTCTTCATCTATACCTTTGTAATAACTTTTATGATGAGCAGATAAATGGTTCCCCTGAGGTCTGTGAACTCATTTGCATTAGGGGAGCCCGAGGAAGAGGTTCTGGGAATGTCTGTGTATTGCTGGTCAGTCAGAAGCCTCTGTGTTGTGACTGGCATCTGCCCTGGAGGGGGCATTCACAGGAACCGAGTCCCCAATTTGATTTAACACTGTTTCCAAACAGATACTTCCTGAATTGAAACAGAGGATCCTGGATGGTGGTCCTGGTGAGAAGGAGCTTCTGGCTGTGTGTGGGAAATCCCCCCGTCAGTGTCAGAGGGACCTGTGTTGCCAGTGTAGAACAACAGCCTGTGGGTGTGCCCCATGTAGGCAATGGATTTCTAGTGGCGGGGATGGGGTGGCAGGTGGAGACAGATGATGAGAACCATCCACAGAAATTCCTCCACCTAAGTCTCAGTGGCCTGCTCAGGATGGGCTCCCAACAGTGCCTTCCCCACCCAGCCTAGACAGTGTTGAAGGGAAAGATGGAATGTGAGACGTGCCCCAGGAATTCCCATGTGAGCTCTGCCCAGGACTGGGAACATTGCCCTAAGCAAATAGCTCCTTGTCACGGGCTTGGGAAACAAACGGGAAGCACTGGTTGGAGATGAGTTCTAACTCAAGAGAAGAGCAGGATTAGTCCCAGAAGTTGGCAGGTTTATAGTAATACTTTCTTTTTCATTTTGTCACTTTCATCTGTTTACATATAGTACTGTCACAGGACAGGGACTGAGGAGGTCCCCAGAGTTGGGATGGAGAACCCTGACCCACCGCAGGCTGGAGAGAGATTGCAGATTCGCTGGCCTCCATTGCAGAGAAGGCACTTGTCAGGGTGGTCCAACAGGAGGCGTGAAGCGGTGTGTTAGGTGGAATTCTAGGCAGGCCCTCCAGAGAGGCTCTGTTTCCTGGGCCTGGGATCATTTATGTTTCTCCTCAAGGAAAAGATGAGCCTCCACCCGAAAGGATAATGTTCCATTTCACAGCTGAAAGGCAAGAGCCCAGTTTTATTTTTAGATGGATAATTTAACCAGTTTTCGAATTCTCTCAACCTACTTCCTTATCTTAAGGTCAGATTTCTCCTCTTTAGTTTCTCAACTATGCTAATTATGGACTTAGAGTGTCTTTAAGAAATTTTAGGTGTGACAATCTGGAAGAAAAGAAGCATAATTAACCTAGGGACCGCTGATATGGATTGCTTTGGGCAAACTCTAAGAAACTGCAGACTTTTAAAAAGTATAGTCCTTAGAATTATGACTTTCCTTGTCTCTTTTTAAATATACCTTTACTTCTTCCATCCAGTGTCACTATTAGAATTCTAATGTATGAAAGCCCCTAAATGACAATGAATTGTCAATGTTTAAAATCAAAGCATCCAGGTTGGGTAGAAATTCTCGAGGTCTACATCACACCAGACTCCCCGAGTTTAGCTCCTGGGTGTTCCCGTTGCTTCCATGTCTGTGTCAGCTAGGAGAGAACACCAGAACCCACACCCTGTCCTTGGACGGAGTCGCTCACGGTTGTCGTCCCTGTAACTTCTGACTGACATTTCAAACTCCGGTCAGGACTACGTGCGAGCATCACCAGCCCCCTTCGGAAGGGTCTGCACCTGGCTGAGCTCCGAGCACTGCCCTCCGTGTGTCCATGTGGGGCGTGACATGGCCACAGCTTGGACACAGCCCGAGGTGACCGGGCTTACTCAGACTGCTGAGACGGTCCGTTTGCTCATGAACACCACCCCTCAAAGGAGAGAAAACGGGCTGGCAGAGAAGGAGCGGCTGCCTATAGTGCACAGAAGAAGCGGCCGAACCAGGGCTGGCACCGAAATCCCCTTCTAATGCCCTGTCCACTGTGCCAGGATGTGGCAGCGGGCCAACAGGGAATAAATCCCCGCGTGATGGAGGGCAGATGCCAACCCTTGTTTGTATCTGTGTCTTGGCAGTGAACGCAGAGTTGACTACTAAGGAGAACGCTGAGGTGGACTTCCCGGTGATCTTCCTTTCAGATGCGGATTTAGAGCTTGTGTAAAGGAGCACTGGCTGCTTGGCTTCCCCTCTGCAGTTTCTCTGTTTTGATTGGTAAAGCTACCTTGTGAAATGTGCAATTAAAGGAAGCAGAATAATAATTTTTATGTAACCTCTGTAGCAGAATAATCTTAATGGTTGGTAATAAAATGTGGAAATGAGATATATTTTAATTAGGTAATAATATCAAGCTTTGTTTATTAACTACTGTGAAAGTTCTAATGAGCTGTGCATTTCTGAGGGCTGTTTGGAGGGGAAATGAGAACATTAACAATCTTCCAAACTAATCTCATTGTGGAGAAGTCAGCCATGTACATGCTTATTTGAAAATGAAGGGGAATGGAAAACGCTCTGGTCCTTTGTGATACATCATGAATACAACTTCTTCTGTTGCTTTACATTTCTGAGAAACATTATTTATACTGCTGGAAAGGAATAGGCCACATCTCCTGTCCCGAGATGAACATCATCAAACAGACTCATCATTTGGAAGGCCAGGCTCTCCACAAAGGCCTCCGGAGCCTGAGCTCACATGGCGTTCCCCATGGCCTTGCATTGAGGTTCCCCTCAGCTCAGCAGGCAGCTCTGGGGCCAGCCCTGTCCCTCCTGGCTGCAGGAGGCTACGTGAACAAATGTTTGTGTTGGAGGTGGGCAGCTCCCCAGCAGCTGGAGAGCTACTCAGAGCACGCAAGGGCTCTGAAGCCGATGTCCTGTAACTACAGAAATGGAAATTAATATCGTACAGTGTTGCTGCATTATTGCAGAAGTTAATTATCCAGCATAACTTCACTGGGCATAATGGACTCTTCTACAAGAAGGTATGTTTTCCAAAATTCTGAAAAGTAAGAAAGAGGTTAAAAAAAAGAAAAGAGCTCGTTCTTCTGTCAGGCAGATTGTTGACAATATCTTTCTGTGAAGCTTTTGTGTTTTCCTCAGTTGTTGCAGGTAGGCATGGAAATACGAAAAGCTTGCATTCTTAACCGCTTTTAGTTGAATGATTGCTCATCTCTGAGAAAATTGCATTTTACAAAATGATTTTCCTTATTTTTTTCTGCCCTTGCAATAGCACAAAGTGA
This sequence comes from Fukomys damarensis, assembly GCF_012274545.1. Classification (NCBI taxonomy): domain Eukaryota; kingdom Metazoa; phylum Chordata; class Mammalia; order Rodentia; family Bathyergidae; genus Fukomys; species Fukomys damarensis. The sequence goes on from NW_022900926.1 coordinate 2,386,411, forward strand.
TTTTGCTAAAAAGAAAAACAGTGGTCTAACTGGTAATCTTAGAAGAATGGGCTCTCAAATATAAGACATATATAATAAAATAACATTTATCATGTTCATGACTCAGACATTTTATAGGGCTAAACTGGACTTAACCTTTGTATCTATCCCAACAAAATGTAATAGATACTTTAATTCTCTTGTCTTCAACATGTATCACTTATATAAAAGGGCTTTCAACTGCTTTTTCTTGCAACGCTCTGCTAATATTTTATCATTATGAAATCACTGGAAGACAGGTTTTTCATGGAATATTTCTCTGCAAGTAATTTCCAACATCATATGGGAAAACATGCTGCAAATTTCATTTTAAGCACACTTAATACTGCTGGCTGACAACCGTGGGACGTGCCTGCACTGAAGCTCTAATTCCGCCTGGCTCTGGTGCCAGTGTTGTTGGGGGCTTACTTGTAAGTACAGCTCTTGCCTATTGGGGTGTAGGGTTTAGACTTCGTTAAAATACACTACATTTCTATTTCCTTTGTTAGTGTAGCTATCAGAGCCCATGTGTCCTGCATCAGGATTTCAAGAGGCCGAGGTAGATTGAGGAGATCCCAGCCCTGTCAGCGTGCAGGGCAGCAATGCCTCCTGGGCTGTGCATTGCTAATGTCAGCTAATGTGATCATGCTAATGTCAGTCCCCTCTGCTCACTGAGGGCACAGCTGCATCAGCAGCCAAGAGTATCCTAGAACAGGGCCTCTACTACTTGAGAGGCTGAGGCAGGAGGGTCACTCGAGCCTAGGAGTCCAAGATTAACCTGGGCTATTGGAGAGACCTTACCACAGAAAAGGTCCTAGAACCCTAAAGAACTCCCTCTGCTCTTGGCTCTGTAGTAAAAGTTAGTGTGGATCAGCCTGTAGGATGGAAGCACATAGCCAATTTCTCCTCCCTTCCTCCCCTCCTCCTCCTGCTAAAACTAAATTTGTAATTGTGGTATCCCAGTAGGTTGACCTTAATTTGAAACTTGCATAAAATAGAATTATTCCAGCTCCCATTTAAAATGACTATTTTTATAACTTTAAAAAATGCAGATCATACTGGTCCACCATAGAAATGGCATGACATATGTGTGATATTGTTTTATTATTGGACATCAGGAATGGGTGAAAAAAGTATAATTTAAATAGTCATCATCAGAAAACTGAGTTCAACGTTAGCAACACAAAGTTAGCAAAGTTGTTGTTGACACATCTTCCTGTGCTCTGAATCTTAATATCAAGCATTCCATCCCCCAGATGACTTTGATGAGTACCCCACACTGTGCTCTGCAGGGCCGCAGTGCCCCAGCCAGGCAGCACACAGGCACAAGATGCTTGGGACAGGTAGCTAATAGCAGCCTTTACTCTGATCCTTTGAGTTCAACTTTGAAAGCTAAAACCTGCATAAAACTGCACAAAACTCAGAATATTAGAACAATGACAACTCATACACACGTATGCTGACTCACCAGTTGTTGACATTTTGCCATATATGATTTACATCTCTAAAAATTTATTTTCCCCTGTACTTACACTCCACACCCTTCCTTCCTTTCTCCCTCCCTTCTTCACTTCCTTCCTTTTCTTTTTACCCTCCTCTCCTTTCCTCCTTTCCTTATTCGTCTGTCTTGTTTTTTTCTTACTGTTTTTTCCTTTTGCCATATTTCTAGAAATATTTGAAAATTAGTGTCAGAAGTCAGAAAGCCCATTAACTTGCTTCAACCTGTGTTTCACTGATGAAAGGTGATTCAACAATTCAGTTATTATCTCAAGGAAGCTCAGGGATTTTTCCTCCTTGCTCTGTTTGCTCAGCACCTTCTCCATCTAACAGCTTTAAAGGGAGAAGTCTCCTTGGCCTCCTGGAATCCACAGTAGCACACCAGCCTTTTTGTCTTTCATGGCATTGACATTTTGAAAGAGTTTAGGACAACTGTTCTGCAGAATATCTCTCAGCTTGTATTTATTTTGTTATTTCTGTGCCTACTATTCAAATTTAAGAAGGTAATACAATCTCTGTTATGATCTATAGAATTTAATTTTCACAGTCTTTTCAAAGCTTTTCAAATTCTGAAAATAGAAGAAATTCTAAAATCTTAAGCACCAGATGACACACTGACTGAATTTTAGTTATTGAGGCAAAGAAAATTTCCACATTTGAATTTTCTTCTAAAAATATGTAGCTCATTCTCCATCCCTACTTTTGGATGTGCAGTGATCCTAAGTATTATTAACGTGTAGGAAGGACTAAGATGCTATATGTGACATGTTTGTGTACCAAAGTACCATTACAACCATGTACTCATAAAAGTAAAAAAAAACTCAAAGTATAGTGTTTGGTTGCTTTAGTCATAAAAGGCTGGACACAGAGATGTGAAAATCAGAACATTGACCATTCTTTTAAAAAAATTCGTATGATTAAGTTCACAAGAGAGTATTTATAAATGTTTATTAAGTATCAGGTTAGTATGCCAGAAAACGCAGTTACTTCTTGTAGCAGTGCATAATACTGTAGTTAGGAGAAGAATTTAGTCTCACCAAAGCCCTCCGGTCTAGATTCTAAGTGCCCCGGCCTGAGACCACGTTCCAGTCCTAGAACCGCACCCAAGAGAATCAACTTTAAAGGAAGGAAGGTTTACTTTGTCTCACAGCTGTGGAGATTCCAGGTAATGACCAGGTGGAGCCAAGGCTTCTGAATTTTGCGGGAGGCTGGGAGGGGCCTGGAATTAAGAACCTCCCAGTGGAGCCACCTCAGAGGCTCCAGCAGCAGGGACCCGCCCTTGGCGCACAGGCCTTGGGGACTTCGTGACCCAGACGATGGAAGTGCGAGGAAGCACAGGTCTGGTCCCCTCTCAGCTGGGCGGTGATGAGGGGCAGAGACCTGAGGGTAAGGCTCTCTTGTGCTGCCATTCAGTGCGCGCTCAAGCTCTGAGTTACTCAGGTAACTTAATTTGTGGTGGAATCCAGCGGTGTGAGATTCTGGCAAAATAGAATGGTTTCTTTGATCCATAGCTTCTCTGCTGTAAAATGGGTATCAAAGACCAGTTCCCTGACGCTGTAAGGACTGCACAAGGTTTTGAGCATGTGTGACACAGAGAAGGTGCTGGATCCAGGGTCCTGCCCACTGGGAAGGCCACTTGCCTGTGAGGGGAACGCGGTTCCCTGACAGGGAAGGACACATGAAAGGACACAGCCTGGAGTTCAGGGCCTCAGGAAGGTGTCCCCTCGGTCAGCGGCCTGTGGAGATTCATACTGTGAAGTTCTGCTTGAGACTTTGTACATTCTCTGAATTCTCTGACCAAAGCAGAAAAAGTGTAGTCGGTTACACAGTCGCAGAGTTTTAGAAAGATGGGGATCTGCATGCTAAAAAATCCGAGATAGATCCACTAGATCTTAAACAGACACCACAGAGAACCTGAACTGCTGGCGCTCATGTAGAACACAAGGATTTACAGAGCTTTGCTGGATCCATCACTGTGCTGGGGCAGAAATTTGTGATTTCTTGGGCTTCAGGAAGGGAGTATTAGACCTTCTATTTATTTTTTTCCTGTTACGTTTATTGGTACATTTGAAGCAAACAATACAGATGCATTTATCATTGGGACCTTGTACCTTTACATGGTATATCTTGGTTCTTGTTTTTTCCCCATTCCCCTGCCCTCCCTTCATCCTTCCACCCCTCCCTATTTACAAAGACTTTGTTTCCATTTTTCCTTTTTTACATTTTCTCTTTTCCCTTATTTCCTGTCCCCTCCCCTTCCCACTTCCCCTTTAGCCATTTTCCTCCTATTTCACTCTCCCAATTATACCATTTGAACCTTATTTACACTTTTAGTTTTTCACACCGGGGAAACTACTTGGTATTTTTTACTTTACTGTTGAGTTTCTTATTTTGGATTGAAAGTGAACATTGTTCATTATACATTATCAGGGATGGAAAGGAAAATAGCACACACAGCATTCATGCACAAATAATTAAATGCATGGCTTGGCAAGAGCACCAGATTTCTTCCCTGAGGGTTTGGTGATTCAAAATGCTTTGAGACATTCGCTCTGCAGGGCCATGGGCCACAGCTGAGGCCTGGCTAGCTAGCAGAATGAGAGTCCTCTAGTGTAGGACTGGAGGGGTCCTTTCAACTCCTACTGGGTTACTTGGTTGCCCCCTCTGGAATAGAGAGCAAGCTAGGAGAGACAGTAAAATAAACTCCGGGTTGGAAACTTGTCATCATGGCATCTTTGTCAAGGCTTAAGGAGTCAGTGGGAAAGCACCTACGAGGCAGAAGACAGCACCTCTGCCTGGAGCGTCTCTCATGGGCAGTAAATGGAACAGGTATTAACAATGAGGTAAGTGCAGTTATGTTCTTAGGTGCAAGATTACCTAACTGAATTCTGGTAATCCAGCGGAGAGATGTTGGCAAATAAAAAGTTAAAGGGGAAAAATAATGAGGATTCAGCTTTCCAAATACGTGTGAGGAAGAGCTGATTAGAGTAAAGTTTTCTACCTCATTACATGAATTGAGCAGTGCTTGGTCAATTCAAACTATCAATTAGTATTGGGACTTTCAGGAGAACAAAGGTGCCTTTTATTGGAACAGAATCAACAAGCTCAGATTAATTCTGAGTATTCTCTTGCCTGGGGTATTTGAAGGGTTAAAACTTGCTGAATCACACACCTGCTAAGCTTAACAAAGAAAGTCCTTCATGAAAGAACCAAAGATGAACACAACCACACATGTTCCTTTGTATTGTCAAAACTATAATAATATTTTGTATTCAGTCTTGCTGGTATAGATTCCTTTTTATGTGGTCAGATTCCTTGATCAAAGGTGATTATTTCCTCTTAGAAAGCGGAAGGCACAAGAATAATTTTAACACTGTGTTTGCCTGTTTGCTCTACTCATTTGTTTACATCACCACCACCACCAGAGCAAAAACAAAAGGCTTGGGAGGTGACATTACACATAAAACACTTTCTAGAAAATTCCATACTCAGGTATTTATTGATTGATTTATTCAAACTTTCAGTAAATTGCTCATTCTTAATATTTACTATGCTTCTACTGTGAACCAAGGATTGTGGTAGGGTTATGAGGAGTGTGAAGAACACAGAAAAGAATCATGACTCCAAGGATTTAAAACCTGATGGGAGAGACAGACCGTAAGTAAGAATATAATGGCACTGACTTCAGATTGTGATAGCAAATGCCACCAAGTTGATAAAGAATACTAAGAAGATGTTTTGGTGTGTTCCTGAGAGAATGAACATAGATTCCTGAGAGCATGTGACGCTTCAGACTCAGAAGGTGAGAAGGAATCATTCCTCTCTCCAAATTGCCACTCTCACACAAGCTGAAAACAAGTGTCCTCATGGTGTTCCTTCTTTCTTCTAATCAAAATTAAATAAGACTGAAGAGCCCTCTCTCCTATGCAGCCTCCTTGGAGCCGCACTGTTTCCAGTAGGTGCTGAGTGATTGGCTACAAGGCAGCTCCAGGCGGGTGAGTTTGACATCATCACCCCAGCTTGGACTCAGAGCCCTCTCTCCTGCACAGCCTCCTCTGGAGACACGTCGTTTCCACTGGGCACCACTGATTGGCTCAGTCACAGTGGCAGGAGGGTAGCCACGTGGGTGCCACTGAGTCCCCCCCATTAGATCCCCTGACTGAGCCAGTCCTAGGATGCACTCTGCAGAGGCGTGGCAGGCTATAAAGGGTGGTGATGGATCCTATTATGTTTCTGATTGTATTGATAGGGAAAAAGGATAGGGATTGATTTGATGAGTTGTTTGCTCAATTATGAAAATGAGAATGTCTATAAGTCATTAGAGAATCAAAGGCTGGGAAGCAACGATATCAGGAAAATTTAATGACCCAGAGATTGAATCAAGGTCAATCCAACAGCAAAAATAAAGATGAGAAAACACTTAAGCAAGCCACAAAGACAGACTTCCAGTCCACCAATGGCAAACAGTAGGGCAAAGGAGGATGAAAAATCAGATAGTGAACCTTCACGACACTCAGAACTCACAGCACAGGAACTAAAAAAACTGATCAATCAAGCTCTAGAAAAATTCAAAACAGAACTTATTTCCCAGTTAACCATAGAGATGGTGAGCAAAATGAAAGACATGATTTGAGAATCCAGAATAGAAACTGACAAAAAAATAGATAGATGACTTGGGAACATAATAGAAACCATGAAGGCCCAGAATAAGAAAGAAATGGAAACAATGAACACCCAACATAGGAAAGAAATGGAGTGCACTAAACAGATTCAAACAGATATCCAGGAGATTAAAATGTATGAAAGCATGCATAACAGAATAAAAGACTGCGAGGATAGAATCTCAGATATAGAAGATAGGATAGCAGACAGTGACCATGAAATGAGAGGTCTCTTAAAAACAGTCAGGGAGCATGAGAAATCTATCCAACAACTACTAGATGATGCAAAGAAGAATAACATAAGACTGATAGGAATCCATGAAGTACCAGGAGAAAATGCAAATGACTTTAAAAAGCTGTTCAAAGTATTAATGACTCAAAATTTCCCAAACAGAGGGGAAGAATTAGACATACAGATAAGCGAGGCATATAGGACACCAACTAGCCATGATCCAAAAAATTTACACCTAGATATATAATAATCAAGATCCCAGAAACCCAACAGAAGAACAAAATACTACAAACAGTAAGAGAAAAAAACAAATCACATGCAAAGGAAAGCCCATCAGAATCACAGCAGACTTTTCAACACAAACCCTCAGGTCAAGGAGAGCCTGTGTTGAGGTATTTCAAGTCCAAAAAGAAAACAACCTACAACTAATACTGATGTATCCTGCAAAACTCTCTTTCAAAATTGATGAAGAAATAACATACTTCCACAACAAAGAACACTTGAGAAACTTCATGAATACTAAACCAGCACTACTAAGAATTTTAAACAATATCCTATAAAAATACAATGAAGGTCACAACACCAGGAGGTCCAACAGAGCAAATCAAGTAGCCAAGGAGAGAAACTAAAAAGACAGGACAAAGAATAAAAAAAGTCAACAAGAGGACAATAACATGACAATAATAAGTCAGTACATATCAGTTATAACTATCAATGTCAATGGCCTCAATTCACCAATCAAGGGAAACAGATTGGTAGAACAGATTAAGAAGCAAAATCCAACAATATGTTGTATACAAGAAACACACCTAGTGAAAAAAGAAGCCCATAGACTGAAAGTGAAAGCATGAAAAACAATTCTCCATGCTACAGGAGCCCAGAAAAAAGCAGGGGTAGCAATCTTATTCACAGACAAAGTAAATTTCAAACCAAAACTGACTGAGAGAGACAAAGAAGGTCACTACATCCTTGTAAAGGGAACAATTCAAGAGAAAGAGATGACAATCATAAACATATATGCACCAAATATAAATGACCCCACCTAAATAAAACAAATATTAAATATCAAGAAAAACCAAATAAGCACTAATACAATTGTAGTGGGGGATCTGAATACCCCACTATCACAAATAGACAGATCATCTAGGCAAAAAATCAACAATGAAATACTAGAACTGAACCAAGCTTTTGAATGCATGGACTTATTAGACCTCTATAGAGTATTTCACCTCACAAAATCAGAATATGCATTCTTTTCAGCTGCACATGGGTTATTCTCCAAGATAAATCACATACTAGCCATGAAACAAGTTTGAATAAATGCTAAAGAATTGAAGTTATTCCCTGTATATTATCAGATCACAGTGCAATAAAGCTGGACATCAACAGCATAAGAAACAGTAGGAACTTCACAAACACATGGAAATTGAACAACACTTTCCTGAACAATCAGTGGATCACAGAGGAAATTAAAGAAGAAATCAAACAGCTTTTACAAATAAATGAAAATGCCAATACCACATATTGGAATCTATGGGACACAATGAAAACAGTTCTACATGGAAAATTCATAGCAATGAATGCCCACATTAGGAAACCAGAGCAAGCTCAAATAAACAACCTAATGATGACTCTTAGACTCCTAGAAAAACAAGAGCAAGAAAAACCCAAAGCTCAAACAAGAGAGGAAATTATAAAGATTACAGCAGAAATCAATGCAATGGAATCTAAGAAAATGATACAAAAAATAAATGAATCAAAGAGTTGATTTTTTGAAAGAATAAATAAAATTGATAAACCCTTAGCAAACCTTATCAAAAAAAAAGGAAAGAAAAGGCTCAGATTCATGCAATCAGGAATGAAAAAGGCAAAGTGACAAGAGATCCCACAGAAATCCAGAGAATCATTAATACATACTATGAGAACCTGTACTCTAATAAAATGGAAAACACAGAAGAAATGGACAGATTTCTAGATACTTATGAATTACCAAAGTTGAATGAAGAAGATAAAAACATTTTAAACACCCCAATCACAATCAGTGAAATTGAAAATGTAATTAAAAACTTACCAACAAAGAAGAGCCCAGGTCCTGATGGATTTACTGCTGAATTTTACAAGACATTTAGAGAAGATCTATTGCCACTACTCTTCAGACTTTTCAGCGAAATTGAAGGAGAAGCAATACTTCCAAATTCATTCCTGGAAGCAAATATCACTTTGATTCCCAAACCTGGGAAAGATGTAACAAAAAAAGAGAACTACAGGCCAATCTCCTTAATGAATATAGATGCAAAAATCCTCAATAAGACACTAGCAAACAGAATACAGAGGATTATCAAGAAGATAATTCATCCCAACCAAGTCGGATTTATTCCAGGAATGCAAGGATGGTTCAACATATGTAAATCAATTAATGTAATATACTATATTAACAAAGTCAAGGACAAGAACCACATGATCCTCTCGATAGATGCAGAAAAAGCATTTGACAAAATTCAACACCCATTCATGATAAAAACTCTGCAAAAAATTGGAATAGATGGTCTATGTCTCAATTTAATAAAGGCTATCTAAGAAAAACCAACAGCCAACATCATATTAAATGGCCAAAAACTGAAAACCTTCACGTTAAAATCAGGAACAATGCAAGAATGCCCATTATCACCACTCCTCTTTGATATAGTTCCGGAAACATTATCCATAGCAATTAGACGAGAAAGAAATTAAAGCAATAAAGATAGGAAAGGAAGAAGTTAAAGTGTCATTATTTGCTGATGATATGATATTCTACACTGAAGACCCAAAAAACTCCACCAAAAGACTTCTCGACTCAATTGACACTTTGGGCAGAGTAGCTGGATACAAGGTCAACACCCAAAAATCAATAGCCTTCTTGTACACAAATAGCAGACTCACTGAGAGAGAAATTAGGGAAGTAATTCCTTTCACAGTAGCACTCAAAAAAATGAAGTGTCTGGGAATAAATCTAGCAAAAGAAGCAAAAGACCTCTACACTGAAAACTACAGAACTCTGAAAAAAGAGATTGAGGAGGATTTAAGAAAATGGAAAAATGTGCCCTGCTCCTGGGTAGGAAGAATCAACATAGTGAACTACCAAAACTGCTATACAGATTCAATGCAACGAATAGAAATCCCAACACTATACTTCACAGAACTAGAAAGAAGAATCCAAAAATTCATTTGGAACCATAAGAGACCTAGAGTAGCAAGAGCCTTTCTAGGCAACAGACACATGGCAGCCGGTCTAACAATTCCCAATTTGAAATCATACATACTACAAAGCCACTGTGATAAAAACAGCATGGTACTTGGCAAAGAAACAGACCTGAGGATCAGTGGAACAGATTGGAAGATGCAAAAACAACTCCAGATGCACTCAGCTACCTCATCTTTGACAAAGGAGCTGACCATCCCCACTGGAGGAAAGATAGCCTCTTTAATAAATGGTGTTGGAAAAACTGGATCTCAACCTGAAAAAGATTGAAACTAGACCCTTATCTATCACCATGCACTAAATTAAAATCCAAGTGGATTAAAGATCTAAACATCAAACAAAAACACTGCACTTGCCGGAAGATAAGTTAGACAGAACTCTGGAAGACATTGGCATAGGAAAAGACTTTATGAAGAAATCCTCAGTAGCATGGGAATTAGCAGAAAGAATCAACAACTGGGATCTCATCTTATTGAAAAGCTTCTGCACTGCAAAAGAAACCATCAACAGAACTAAGAGACAACCTACAATGTGGGAAAAACTTTTTACCAGCTGCTCCTCAGACAAAGGACTATTATTAAAATTTATAAAGAACTGAAAACAACCAGCCCTGCCGGAAATATAAAGACCCAATTCTAAAGTGGGCATTTGAAATGAACAGACATTTCTCAGACAAAGAAATAAAAGAAGCAAGAAAATATATGAAAAAATGCTCCACATCACTGGTCATTCGAGATGCAGATGAAAACAACACTGAGATTCCACCTCACCCCGCAAAGGATGGCTGCTATCAAGAAATCACACAATAACAAATGTTGGCAGGGTTGTGGGGAGAAAGGAACCCTTCTCCATTGTTGGTGGGAGTGCAGACTGGTGCAAGCACTATGGAAGTCAATATGGAGATACCTCAAAGAACTAGGATTAGAGGTTCCATTTGACCCAGCCATCCTTCTGTTGGGTATCTTTCCAAAAGAAGTGAAAGAATCATACCACAGTCATATATGTGCACCCATGTTTATAGCAGCACAGTTTGTAATAGCTAAAACTTGGAAACAGCCCATCTGCCCATCGATTGGAAACTGGTTAAAGAAGATGTGGGTTTTCTACAAAATGGAATACTACTCAGCCATAAAGAATGAGAAAGTAGATTCATTCATAGTTAAATGGGTACATTTTGAGGATATACTCCTAAGTGTTATAAATAAGGCACACATGTGCAAACACTGAATAGTATCTCTGGTGTGAAAAGCTATAATAGTACTCAAGATCCTAATGGGACCCTTAGCAAATAGGAAGAAAAGGACCAAAGGTGTAGGGACAGTGAGAAGGATATGGAAGGGGGAATAAAGGCAAAGGAAAAAAATATAAAAATGGAATTAAAGTGTTTGAAGTGGGGAGGGGAGGGGAGAAGAAGGTGAAGGAAGGGTGGGGACAAGGGGACAAAATGAGAACCAAGACCTGGCATGTAAAGGTTCAAGATCCCAGTAATGAATGTAACTGTACTGTCTACCTAGAATGTATCAAAAAATTAAATTAAAAACAAATAAGACTGAAATGCAAATTGTCTCGTGCCCTGATGAACCCATACAGAGTCTCTTGGTCATATAACTCTACCTGCTCTACACATTTCTTTGCTTCTTTCCAAGTACAAATTCTCTAGTCCTGCGGTGTCTCTTACAGTCAAACGCAACTGCTCCTCCTGTCTGTATCATTCCCAAAGTTCATCCTAGCTCGACATAGGATGTACAGGAGAACAGCTTGTTATTGAAGAGGTAGGAAAAGGAGAGGACATAAGATGCATCATCCTAATGTTTTGGCTGTGTTATAATTTACCCACTATCAAAAGGGTCTGTAGCATATACCTGACACTCATGTCCTTCTCCATCCAAATCGCAGTCCTTTGACGTCCCTTCCAGTGGGGTGGGGTCATGCCTTTATGTTGCTCTTGGTTCTGCTCTTGTCATTTTGCATTCTGGCTGACTGTGCTCACCTGAGTAATTTCTATGTAGTCAGAAAGGGGAATTTATGTCTTCATTGATTATTTTTTGTCTTTTTTTTTTTTTTTTTTTGAGACAGGGTCTTGCTATGTAGTTCAGGCTGGCCTTGAACTCACTATGTAGCTCAGGCTGGCCTAGAATTCATGGTGATCCTGTTGGCTCAGCCTGTGAGCACTGGGATTACAGGCATGCACCACCACGCCCAGCAATTATTTTTCTTCTCAAGTCTAATCTGATAATGAATATTTGCCTTTACCATAACTGAAATAAGCTTACAGCCTTGCTATTGCCCAAAGCCCCTGGTTGAGTGTGTTAAGGGTGCGAGTCAACACATCTGGGTCCTGTTGTGTCCTAGGAGGTCATTGGGCTGGTTCTGAGCATCCCTGAAGAGTGGTTCTGCCCATGCCCATGCAGATCTGCACATCGAAGGACTCTTTTTGTCTACATTTCTCTGTTTGCTTTTCTCCCTCACCAGTGACTATCGTGGGATGTGTATCTTGAAATGTGCTATTTGTCTCTGTCCCCAAGTGCCACCACAGGTAAGCTGAGAATACAAGTGGTCCAAGATTCTGGAAAACATCTGAGCTAAGCTTGCTCAAGAAACTCTGTCTCAAATTTTCTTGCCTTGACTGGACCCGCAATTCACCTCTCCAAATGGTGGCTCTCATGGCTGTGCCATCTACTGCCAACCATCCCTGTCCTGTAACACCATGCAGAAAATCCCTCCCTTTCTTTAGATACATGTTCTATAAGTTGGTGGCAATATTCCCTGCCTTGCTCTACTTTCTATTGAAGGTTATTACACATGCAATCGTGCCAATGGAAGTCTGTAATTTCAACTGTTCATATTCTTCTTAATGCCAAAACCGAGAGGATTATTCCTAATCTCTATTGATTCTTGATCTCTGAGAACTGTCACGGGTGTAGTGTTTCAGCAGAATATTCTCTTTTCCCCAGCACTGGAATTTAATTTCTGAAAACTTCTCTAGTTATTTAAGGGAAGGATTATTTTAGCCCTTGGAGGTCTCCAAGCACCAGTGAATCAGATCTTAGCTTCTGAGTCCAGAAAAGGGCCCCAGAACTATTCAATCATGCCTGCCCCAGACCTCTGTTCTCCTCAGAAAGACTCAAATGTTTCTCAGTAAATTATGTGTCTGGAAATGTGGTTTAAATACTAATTCCCACCCTGAAACCTTGTGAGGGAGTTGCTTAGATTTGCAGTCTGAGGTGTCACACAGTTTTAAGGCTTTCTACACTATTTGATATGTTCAGTTAGAGATCAGGCATCCCTTCCATTTCAGAGAAATTCCTACAATTTGCCGCATGCTTTGATGAGCCATAGGACAAGCCAGGCATGGCTTGTATCTGCCCTGACTTGTCTGACAAAGTCAGGGCCCAGCTGTCAGGGTCATCAGAGGTTCAACCAGGGAAGGAGCTTATGTCTAAATTCTACGAGCCTCTGAACTATTACTCTAATAAAATTAAGTCTTGTTTTCCATTGTTGACAGTCTTGTTTTATTCAGTTTAAAAAGTCATCATGTATGTCTTAGTTACTTTTCTCTCTTTGGTGAGCCAACCTACCTGACACCCAAAGTTAAAGGAGGAAAGGTTTATTTGGCTCAGAGTTTGGAGAGGTTGCAGTTCACAGTCAGCTGGTCCAAGGCAGGATGACATAGCAGAGCAGCATTGCAGCAGAGAAACATTCCACAGCAAGCAGGCAGTCAAGAGCACACCGGCCCTCTTTCTGTCCTGTGTATTTTATGAAGTCTCCCTGCCCTAGAGTGCATGTAGCACTTACACGCGTAATCTTAGCAGAGCTACACCAAACCAATCAGTGGACTGGCTTAGTAGCCACAACTCTGATCCCAGCACTACACACTCTAGGTTCAGCCACTTCCGAAAAGCCCCCACTAAGACTGCAGGAGGCTTTGAGGCATCCAGACACAGCCATACACCATGTCATGCATTTAAAAAGATGTCAGAGTTTAAAAGGTGCAAGTGAATGGCCTGATTTGAGAGGACTCAGAGGGTTTTGAAGTAGGGCATGATGTTGTATATTACGCAACCTTTGTAAATACTCCTCCTGCAAAGTGCCTTTCTCATTGAAGCTGTTTGTTTCCACTTTTCTCATTTTTTAAATCTTCATTTTCAAATAAAATTCTAATCACTGGTCATTCTATCACAGCCCCTTACTATGACAGCTCAGATCCTCTAAACTGGGTGTTTTAAAAACCTTCCTCCTCCAACTACCATACAAATTTCTTTCCCCAAATAGTTTCTCTGGCTTGAAAAACTATAATAGTACCTAAGATCCTAATGAGATAATTGACCATGTGAAATAGGAAGAAAAGGGCTAAAGGTGTAGGGAAAGTGGGAAGAGTAGGGGAAAGGTAATAAGGGAAAAGAAAAAAATATAAAAAATGGAAATAAAGTATGTATAAATGGGGACGGTAGGAGGGGGTGAAGGGAGGGCAGGGACAAGGAGAAAAAGTGAGAACCAAGGCCTGTCATGTAAAGGTGCAAGATCCCAATGATGAATGTAACTGTACTGTATACCTAAAATGTACCAATAAACTCAATGAGAGAGAGGAAAAAAAAGAATCTCTTTCCCCATGTCATGTGCTGTCTACTCAGTTCAGTGTTTCAGGGGTTTCTTTCCAGTGGAGCCCATGGGCCTTGCTCAGCTCAGTGCTGACCGCCAGGGTGGACTCAGAATATAAAGTCGAGGCAACCAGGGTGAAGGCAGGGGCTGTCTGCCCATATGATTTGATTGCTTTTCACTTTACTACATTAGCAGGCATTTCAGAACTTCAAAATAACTTAATATTTTTTTTAAAAGGCATCAAGCTAGACCCGAGTCACTGATTGACATTTTTGACACAGAGTCCTCAGTAGAGTTCCTGGTTTCCTCCTTAACATATGTAAAACAGATTAGATGAAACACTCTTGACACTTGAACTCTTCAAACAGAACAAGGAGTTGATTTACACTTCACTCAGATTAAGGAAAAGATAAAGTTGCCTGCTTTCTCTGTGCTCACAGATAGGAGGATTTCAGGGAAAGATCTGAGCAGGCTGAGGGTGCACTGGGTCCCAAGGTGGCAGAAGTGCACTGTGGCGCTCTCCCCTGGGGCACCAGGCTCCTGGCTTGATGTCAGGCAGGGGCCACATCTCAGCAAGAGTTTCCAGCACGGAGAGGCGGCCCTCTCTGTGTTGTTCCTGACGACTTCACCAAGCTCTGCAGCTTTGTGGCCTTCTGTTTATTGGGTTCAGATTCATAGCGGCAGGGATCAGAAGAGCCTTGTACCGGTGGGTGTGTAAGTACTCTGCCCTCTCCTCTGGGACGTCTCCTCATCATATTTGGCTTGCCAAAGCTGCTAGTGCTCCCGGGATAAGAAGGCTGATGTGAGGGACACATCTCACCCTTTCCTCACTTTCTATCCTAGTACAGAGCAGCTGGCTGCACACTGACAGAGCACAGGCCCCAAACAAGTTTGCAGTGATCAGTCTCTGGGAGAATATCATAGTCATTATTCATAAGAAGGAAGCTTATTCAAGCCACATTATAAAGCAGTCGTATGTGGAAAGAGGTGACTTTACTATGATGGAAGATATTCTGTCCCAGGTCGAGGTGCGCAGAGGGCGACCATAATTAATGCTTTGGTGGGCCGGGGATTTGGCTCAGTGGTTCTGCCTCCCGCCTGGCAAGTGCAAGGAGTTCGATCCCCAATATCAAAAAATTACAAATAAAATAAATAATTAATGCTTTGGAAACAGTTTGCCAGACATGGTTTTACAGAGGAAATCAAAGAACCTCGGAAAGGAAGGGAATGGGACGGCTATGCAAAGGAAACACCGCACACCAGTTAAAGAAGCAACAACTATAAACACCCTGGAACGTCAGGAAAGCAGCAGCCGGGGCTGCGTCACTCAAAGCTGGGATGGTGGGCAAAGCTGAGCTTTCCGCCGTCCACCCAGCAGAGCTCGAGACGGGAGAATCAGCAGCAATCTAAAGAGCAAATCCTGAGCAGCGCACGAGGCAGTAACAGCGCCGGATTCTCGGCATAAGAGTCCGGACAGCTGCTGATGGCTAAATAACCAGAGACGGGAAGCTCACGGCCCGTGTCCCAGTGGTGAGGGCCCATTCTGAGAGGTGCCACTCCTGGGATTTTGCCACTGTGCGCCCCTCGCAGAGCGTGCTGGTGCAAACCCAGCGGAGAGCGACTGGCGCACAGGCTCGGTGCCGCTGGCTGCCGGGTTAGCCGCAGAGCTGGCAATGCGTGAGGCTGCGCTGCAAGAGCGGGATCCAGGGTCTTACCGTAGACTCCACATCACGAGGAGAAGGGTGCACGCGGCGCAAGCAGCCTAGCAAGTGTGCTCGCCAGTGACACAGCTCGTTCTCATCCTGAGCGCGCCCTGCACAGTCTGCTTCCCAGACTCCCGCGGCACTGGCTGTGCAGCGGATTTGTCGACATCAGACACGGAGGGATGCAGTGCCCAGTGCTACGACAGCAGTGACGGCACTGGCATCTGGAACACCAGCTCCACTGCAGTCTGACGGGCCTCCTCCAGGCGCGCCATACCCACTGGCACATACATGTCGGCGTATGACACGTGGCTACATGCTCCTGCAGCACGGGAGCCCCCAGAATCAGATCGCTGAGGTTCATACTTTTCCCGCTGACCGCGCTCCTCAACCACGCTCAGTTCAGCCAGCAAAAGGTTGAGGTGGGAGAACCAGGGGCCACAGCAGGAGAGCAGCTGAAACCTGGGGGCTCCCCTGTGAGCCGGGGCACAGCGGATGCAGGAGCCGGGGTCTGCCTGGCTCAGATGGCCTGCAAACGTGGTAGGAGCAGACAACACTGGAGGAAACCAGTAGGTCCAAGCGGATGAATCTGCAGGGCTGGGCCTAGAGGCCGGGTGTGGATGGGGTGGAAGGAGAGTGAAGTGTGAGTCTGCTGATGTAGCACTTCCTAAAGTCAAACTGGATCAACGTTAAAAATCAGAGCGAGTTTCAAACATCTATGACATGTTATCTGCAAAACGTGAGTTTTCAACCAAGAATCAGTCTTCTGACAAAAGCTAAATGCAAAAACCAGAGAAATCAAGCCAGTCAGGATAAACCGGCTCCAACCAAACCCAGATGTTAAATTTCGGAGACAGGTTTCAAAGCATATAAATATATTAATAAAAACTCTTCAATTTATTAAACAAAATACTGCATTAATAAACAAATACAGAATATTTCAACATAAGAATAAAATGTTTATCAAACTTAAGTTACAGAGTGGAAAGTAGGATTAATGAGATAGAAATCATCTAACTAGCCAGTCAGATTACAGATGACATAAAAAGAATGAGTGCACTCAAAAGATCCATCAACCAAAGTCACTCGTTTTAAAAAACAGAAAAAGGAACAAAAAATAAATATATATATATATATATATTCTCAAAATGAGAGAAAACATGGAAAAGATTTGAAGGACAAAGGTCTAAGACATTTCAATTTGATGGAAAGCATCAATCTACAAACTCCAAAAGTTTAAAGAAGCAGATGCAAGTTAAAAACAAAAAAACAGAACTTAAGTCACATGGCCTTGAAATAGGTGTAGACTCAGAGAGAGAATCTTGAAATATATATATATATTCTCAAAATGAGAGAAAACATGGAAAAGATTTGAAGGACAAAGGTCTAAGACATTTCAATTTGATGGAAAGCATCAATCTACAAACTCCAAAAGTTTAAAGAAGCAGATGCAAGTTAAAAACAAAAAAACAGAACTTAAGTCACATGGCCTTGAAATAGGTGTAGACTCAGAGAGAGAATCTTGAAAATCAGAAAAATGTCATGTTACATCTTGGAGAACTACAATGAGATTAATGCCTGACTTCTCTTTAGATCATGAAGGTCTAAAGGTATTAGAGTCCATTAAAGTGCTGAAGGAAATAAAATCAACCAATATTTCTTATTCAAAAGAGCCATTACAAATGAGGATTAAATCTTATTTTAAGATTTAAAAATATCTTAGATAATTTACTGCCATATAATCTGCAGTATAAAACAAGACGGCTAAAGAAAGCTCTTCAGATTTGAGATGAAATAATACTATATTAGAAGGCATGTGGTCCCCAAATAAAAGCCACAGTGAGGAGCTGAAGCCAATAACGCTCAGGCAGCAGCTTGAGGAAGAGTGCACCAAGCACAGAAGGAACAAAGCCACGCGACTGACAGAGAACCAGTGAGCCAGGGTGGAGCGAGAACTGATGTGCAAGGGAAAAGAGAAGGCTTTTCGTAGTAAGAACTTTGGATTTGGTGATAGTTACACAAACACATCCGTTTCCCACAAGTCCCTGAATTGTGCACCTGACTCTGATGATTTTTATTTCATAAAATTATACATAAAATATAGGGCCAGCGTCACCAAGAGTCTTACTGGGTCACTGGCTGGAATTCAATAAGCAACACCCTGCTATGCAAATATAGGTATTTAATTACTGTTTGTTAAATATTCTAGTAAATTGTAGTTTTCATTGTGTATTCAATATGGATATTAAGTCTTTGACAACTTTTGTGAGGTCATATAGTTTGTGATATTTTCTTGCACAATCTATGCAAGCTCAAGCATAAGTTTTGTTAAGTGAATGCCAGCTATGATAATACAACTCAGTAGTGTTCAGCAGCCTGCAGGGAGAAGATTTCCCCTGAGTCTGTGCACTATCTGAATCCCTGTTCCCTGCCAGAATTGCTGGATAACCTTGAAGAAACCACTCGACTTCTCAAAGCTTGGGTTACTCCCCTGTTAAATGAAGATATTAGTGTCTGTTCCATTTGGATATTACGATCAGTTGGAAATGTATATAAATCGATTAGTTCATGCTCCATTTTAAGTGAGCATCTGAACTCCACCTATTTGTTATTTATTGTACCAAACATACTAGACAAAATGCTGAATCTTTTTTACTGGAGAGCTTCAAACAAGCCTCTTTCTCTTTTACAACCACCTATCCTCCTACATAATATATTTCATTTTGCATTTCTCTTTCCGTTTTCCTCTTCCTCTCACTGCTTTCTTTCATTTTCTCCATTCTCTTCGATGTATGTTTTCAGTTCAGCCCACATTCACTTGTTTGTTTCTCTTAGCTGTAGAACCTTCCTCTTTATAGTCAGAATGTGCAAGTCTTTTTCCTTAGTTGGTTCTTTGATAATGTTCTAATATTTTTTTCCTACAGCTCTTCCTAGTATTTTTTCTCATGCTCTGTCTCGGCGTTGTTCTAAATATGTGACCCATGGCACCTCCTCTCCCCATGCACTTTGCATTCCACCCCAAAGGCTCACTTTAGAGGAAGTGAAAAGGAGCATCCATGTAAGTGTTGGAAGGGAAAATGGCCCAGAAGAGAAAGCAGCCTTCCAGAAGAGGCCTCTTGAGGAGAAACACATGGTCTTTGGTGACCTTGGGGAAAAGCTGGGGAATCTGGGAGCAAACCAGTAAGAGTTAAAAGCAAGGAGACACCTGAGGCAACCAATTCACTGGAAAAGCATTACAGATGAATGAGGGTAGAAAGAAGAAGAAGAATGAGGGTACACTGACAGAGAGTGGCACGCTAGCAGTGGAGCGACCTGGAGTTGTTCACCAATGGGCGGTGAGCAGGGAATTTTGAGGAGAGTGTTTCTTCTTGAAACTGGAAGGTTTTAGGTGTAAGGTCTCCACAGGAAAGAAATTTATGGATATTTCCCAGCTCACTGGTATTCAAGAGGATGAAAGAACCAAGTAAGTGAAAAGGAGAAGAGAGAAAAAATTGAATAATTAGCCTACATTTTGAGGGATAGAAGGATGGTAAGTGAATTCTTAAGGGAAAAAAATGAGAATGTGTAAGAGGCTTGGGCTGCAGAAATAAGAAGTGAGAACAAGAATTCCCTGCATGGTGCTCAGTATTTGGAATATATCCTAGGCCAACAGAGTAACGCCAGATCGCGAGTGTGGGAAACTGGTGCAGCAAGATTTCCTCACTGTGGTGTGGTGTGTCCAAAGATTGCTGAGCACCTTCCTAAGGCCTATTTTGAAAAAGTGCTTCCTGTCATATTTTGCCTACTGCAGTACGGCGTTATCTGCAGTGAAAGATTTCAATCGCATCTTCCCAGTCCGTTAGAATCAAGTTTGAAACAAAGTGATAAACTCTTCCTCAGAGGAAGATAAGGGCGGGTCTCCCAGGTGAACAAGGGTTCACTTCTGAAAGGAGTTGTTGCTGCTGACTCAGAGAAATGTGAGCCAAACAAAAACACAGGTAAACATGCAAAGGCAACACCTGCAATCAGGTAGAACAAGGTCAGTCGAAAACTCTGAAGGTTTCCTGAGGGGGAGGATTAAAGACAAAACTGGGGTTGCTCTTACTCACGTCATCTCTTCTATGAGTCATCTTAAGAATGTCTGTCCTCAAGACAGCTGGTGGAAGAAATTTCCCTTCTGTCTCAAATCCGGCATCTTGGCTCCTTTGGTTTCTACCCCTTTTCCTATCTGACTGTCATTAGGGTTTCCCTGCTGTTAGACTTTACCCTTGCTGTAGACCTCTCTTCTCTTCTAAGAACAACACTACCGGTCTTACTACCACACTTGTCTCCCATTTATTTAATTTCCCTTCTCCTCATCTTTCATCAGTATTTCAGCTATTAATTCACATTTTACCTCCTGCCAAACCTGAAAAAAGTGTTGCTTAAAAATTTCTTTCTCCCTGATGACTGCACTAGTTTTATTGATGTTTGCACTTCATCCTGAGATTAAACAACTTTCACAGCATTGATAGAACATCAGAGATCTGCAGCCTGAATCAACTCATAACTTCAAGAAGTACTTGCGATGATGGAAAAGAGCAAGACATGCTAAAGCCAGGTTTTATAATAAATACAGTGGGACCAGGACCAGTCAGAAGCAAAATTGCAAAGCTTGCAAAAGTTACCACTTCTCTGCCTCTGCACCAATTCCTGCCAAGAGGTTCTCGTTACTACAGCAGCGGCACCTGCCAGTGCTTCCTCTACCCGTCTCTCGCTGGTGCGTCACGTTTCTGATCCCTCCATCAAACGCCACTCCCTTTGGTACAAAGAGCAAGAGCAAAGTGTTAGGAGGAGACGACCCAAGCCAGATGCCAGCATCGATGGTGAGTGGCTCAGCCCAAGCTCCGACCAAGATTTTTCCCGTGAAAAGCTGGGAACATCAAAATCTCAGTCACTCTTCAGTGGGTGTGTTCCCCGTGGAACTACAGGCTAAGTTGTAACTACCCAGGAAACATTGCTGGGGGGAGGCAGAAGGAGTTTTCTGCTATTCCTGAATCATACGTGTGTGTGTGTGTGTGTGTGTGTGTGTGTGTGTGTGAATAAACGAGATCAGAGGTATTCAAACCCAAACTTAGCAATAGCCACAGAATGTTGAATTCCTTGGTCAACACAGTGCTGCAGGGAGCTTATAGAGGGAGGAAAACCAGATCCAGGACAGAGAAGAAGGTCCGACTCACCCTTTACCCAGGAGGCCAACAGCTGGCTCTCTCCCCCACTCCCCACACTGCTCCCCTTCGGTCTTGAGGAGCTGCCTCAGTGTCTTCCCCCAGCCCCTCAGGTTCTGTCACAGCTGCTCTCTACCTCCCGACAGGAGATCCCGCCAGGTGGCCGCTGTCTCACCCTCTCTGCTCCCACCGCTCTTGCCAGAAATCACTCCTGACATGACAAAGAGGGGAGGGAGTCATCCGGTCATCACCATTCCAGTGCCCCCAGTCCCCAGTCATCCGTGATGAGCACAGCCAGCCCTCTCAAGGTTTCTGAACTTTAGGCCAGTTTTAGGAAGATGCAACAGCCAGCAAAGCAGCCTCTGCCCTATGACGGGCCTCAGTGACCGCCGTGACAATACGGACTGCCGTATCTGCTCTGGGAGACCTCTGCCCTCACTGAAGCAGGTGTGAGCTTGATCTAAGAAGTACAACTGAATTTGTACCAATCACAGGCTTGACTTCAGGCCATTCACAAGCCTTCTGCTGCCGTGTAAGTAGCACTCTCCTCAGCTTCTGGCTTGGTCCAGCAGAGCTCCCTCTTGTGAATGGACCAGGTGTGCCACAGCTCAGGTCTTGTACAAATGAAGCCTCACTGCAGGGTTCTTCTAAATCTGTTTGTCATTTGTTTCTTGGTAGGCTGAGCTCTGAAGGTCCTACAAATGGACATAGGATTCCTATCCTGAGTATTGTGGACAGATTGCTTAAAAAAAAAAAAAGAGCAATACACACTAGGAGCTGTTAGTCCTGCAGAGCTCGAAAGACCAGTAGCCACTGAAGATCGGCAGCTGGCATGATAGCAACAAGGATCAGCCCTCAGTGTTGACCAGCAGGGTCTGGCAGCAGCAGGAATGGCACCTCATGCTGATGGGTGGCATCCTCTCCAAGGGCTGGAAAACTTCAGGCTCAGGGTCATTGCACTTGAAGGCCAGGGCCACCAGCACAGCTGCACTGTGCCGATTCATAATTTCTTCCCAAACTGAGCAAAGGAAGCCTCTTCTGATTGGCAGCAAGTAGATAAGGATATTTGCATTTGGAGATAAAGAAAGATGTAAGCACAGAAGCAAGATGAATGTGCAAATACAGATACACACCCAGTGGTTGAGGTTCCCTTCTCTCAGCAAACAGCATAACTGACCCTGACCAACCTCGTCTCGCTTGGCTTTCTCCTTCATCCTGCTGAGCTGTTTCCCACCAAAAGTGATGTGATGGTCTCATGCCAGCTGAGATGCTTATTGTCTCCTTTTCCTCCCTGTCTTTTCTTCCCTTCTTCCCTTCCTCCCTCCCTCTTTCCAATCTTTCCTTCTTTCCTACCACTTCTTTCTTCCTTTCCTTTTTTCTTCCTTTACAGAGAAAACAAAAGAAGGGGAGGATGTCAGGGTTTGATTAAGAATGAGTTTGGGAGAGCGTGTTGAACTCCCCCGCTGGAATAAATGTGAGTACCCTAGGAATGCACTGTGTACACTGTGGTGGAATGAGTTCAGGATTGGTGAAAACTTGTTTCATGTTCAAATGACTCCTCTTCCTTGTTCATGTCTTTCTCATTTTCATGCTGTAGATGTGTAGATGCCAGTCCGTCCTATGTCCCTGGGAAGGAAGAAGGCCTGGTGTCTGCATGCTAAGCTTTCTGTGCTGCATGGACTCATGGGTGTCATGACCCTGTTTTAAGTTCAGCCCAGGCTAATGTTGTTTGTGAAATTTTCTGGTCCTTGAAACCTACTCAACCTTTCTGAAGTCTTGGGTTAAAGGGGAGGTGCAGAGACTGCAATATCGATCATGCCCAAAGCAGGCTGTAAGCAGTGCAGGCTGTGAAGAGCTAACCCCACAACTGGCTTGTTTTGAGATACAAGTGGGGCTGAAGCCTGTATGCTGAGGTCAGAGTAACTCACACCAAAATTCTATTCCCACAATGAAAATCTTCTTACTAGAAGGACAATGTTCTACTTCCAATCACATATTTTGCCTATTCTGTTCCTAATTCGAGGATACATTGTCTTGTCCTTCATGAGCTTTGCTTACACTAATTTCCATAGAAACCACACAAGTGAACATCCTTGCACATAGTTCTGCCCTAGCACATAGCTCACCTTTACTCCAATTGATGACCAATATAAATCAGTGCCCGGGACTGGCCAGGGCTTTTGTTGGTGGCACTGGCATTGGTTGTCCTGTTGTCCCACTTTCTGTGTCTCTGAGTTCTGTCTTTTAGCTTTTTTCTCAGGCCTGTCATACACTGGGCAGGAGACTAGAGCCTCCTGACTGCAGAGGTTTCTGGTACCATTTCAGGGGTCCCCAGTAGGGAGGAAATCACTAAGACATCATGTTGGGAGGCTCTTCAGAGCACACAGCTCTCTTAAACAGCAACTTTTGTGTGGAGCCGAGTTTGTAGTAAAGCTGTATTGGGCAGCTGGGGAGCATCTTGTCCATCTCAGAAGGGTTCAGACCTCCAGGTGAGTAGGCATTCCACATAGAGCAGCACAAAGGCTTTGTGTGAGACCTAAGCCAAAATCATATAATCCTAGCACTAAGAGAGTTCTAAAATATCTAAAGGAGATAAAAACACATCTTCTGAGCTCTTCATCTCATAGATGAGACAGCTCAGGTCCAGGGAGACTGAGAGACTTGCTCAGAGTCAGACAGAGCTGGAACTGGAATCACATCATCTGGTTTTCAGGACTCAAACTTTTCAATTATGTGCATAGACTTGGGGCACTGAACTTCGATTATAGTTTACATTGATCTCAAATTAAACTGTAATTACAAAATAAAAGACAATTAGATGCTCTGTAGAGATTGTAAATAGGATATCTGCTATGTCATGCTGCTTGAGAACATTTGATTGGAAGGGATGGTGTGTTTGCTCATAAAGGTGGATACTTCTAGTTGGCAAAGCTTGAAAGGGCAAATTTACTCTTCTAACTTTTGTAGTATATACGTGAACCAGAGATTTGGAATTCATTTATCAAGTTTGCCCTCTGATATCTCTCCTCCATCTCTCATTCGACACAAATCCAGCCAAATCGGTGTGTGCTAAAGCATTTGCCACTTTCTTTTCCATTCATCAGCTACTTCTGTTGCATCTGATTTTTATATGAATTAAATATAACCAAGGCATGAAAAGTTTTAGTATATGTGCTGCCAAAGTGAGCACTAGACATGAAAAATGAAGTGCTTTCAGCTCATGATGCCTGAGGATTTTCACCCTACGCTTTCTTTGCCATGTTGCCTTCAGTGAACACATCAGCATAGTTGAAATTCAGATGCAGGGATGCACAACCTCCCAGATCTGGAGTTTGAGCTCACGGGGGACTTCATTAGTAGACATCTTCTTCAGTTCAAAGATGGCACTTGAGAGTTTTATGACTTTCTAGTTTACTAATTAGCTCTCCCCCAAGGAGCATCTTGAATGTATCCCGAACCTTTTTAACTTTTATTGATATGGGCATTTCAACAGAACTGTGTTCAGCTTAATGTGTCCAAATCCCTGGTCACAGTCAAGGGCAAGGACATTAGACTGCATTATAAGTCCCATTTAACGATGTCCTTTGTCACATTTATGTGTATTTACTTATGAGTAAATAATTTGTTTTGTTTCACCTTTTACCAACTAAGCATTTTCTCTTTGCCATTATCCCATAAGCCTTCAGAATGCAGAAGCCTCATAAAGGTGAATCACTCCGGATTGGTAAATCCTGAACTCAGTCCCACCTAGAGGGATGCTAATCACCACAGGAACCTCGGACAGAGCCTGCATTCATTAGGCCTGTCTGGGATTGGTGAGCACCAACCACTGGAAAATATGCAATGAGTTTTGTAAACCCAGCTGCTCCCTGATGTTTTCTGTAAACTATGACTGTAAAAAACTTCATTTAAAATATTTTTGTAAAGTTAGTCCCAGAGGTTTTCTTTTCTTTTTTGTTAACCTTGATTCAAGAAGAAGCCAAACAGCTGACATTTATTTATTTTGCTGACACTGAATTCCCACTGCAGTGCGACACCAGGTGAGGTTCAGAGCTGCCTGTTTCTCTCTCTCCACCGCCCCAGCTGAAGCTAAGTCGCAGGAGACCTACAGCCAGTGTTGGGAGCTGTGCTCCGCCCTCACGGCCCTACTTCCTGCCATTGCTGTGGGTAGGTGAACACTCTGGGAACTGTCTGGCCATGCGCTTCCCTTGCTTAGAAACCCTTCGTGGTTTTCCACTGCATTTAGGAAAAGAGAACCCAAATGGCAAGCTGCTGTCAGCTCAGCTCCATACCCTGAATCTCTATGTTAAAACATGCACACGGGACGATGCACACATTTAAGAAAGTGGGGGCTGATATGAAAAGTTGAGAATTATTAGCAAAATCAGTAGCCACGAATTCACTTTTTTTACATGTGAAATAGTGTGCACGTCTCAGTTTATGACTTCTTTATTGCTTCTATCACTCTGACGTGTCTTAAAAATAAGACCACTGTGATCAAGCCATATAGCATTAGTCATAGAACTTTTTAAAGTATAAAAAAATACATGTTTTAAGATGGCAAAATTTTAACTGCCTAAATTCCACTTATTTTGTACTTATCGATGGCTCATCGTGAATCTGTTTGATAAGGAATGGAATTTCTCAGGAAGCTGTGGGATGGAACTTAATAGCTTACCACCCTTCCTCATAGAACTACTCACTAGTCCTTGGCACCTACTTTGTTGGTACATACTTCATAAGTTTGCGTACATACTAGGTCAAGAGAACTTCAACCCTGATTTTTCTATAGATTACAGAGCTCTTGGCAAAAATAAAAAGTAAATGATTAAGATAAACTACAACCTACTGTCGGGTTAAGTGAATGAAACCCCAATTTAGGAGCACGACAGCTGCTAGCTCAGCAGCTGAGCTTCAGCCTGTCACAGACAGGTGGCTGACAGGACTTTGTCACCGGTGGCAGTGGGGAAGAGGCCGCACTCTCCCTTCTGTGTGAGCCTGTCAGAGGTCACTGGTCACCACTGGCCGGCACGCTGTGACCCTCCTCACTCTGAGTGCTGCCCAGTGGGTGCACGGCGTGCTCTGCTCAGGTAAACACTGTCGAATTTAATTTGTCTGAAGTTTGTCTTTTCACAGGGGCCTATCAAGTGCCACCTTCTGGAACCCTTTACCCATTTCTGCAGCCTCTTGTCACTTGCTCTGTCCTGAATGAAGCTCTTGCCCTGCTGTTCACCTTCAATTCCTTAGAAGTAGCACGATGTTGCCCACATTGGAGACCCTTCTGTTCTGCACATTGCTTTCTCTGCTAAAGTGGGTGCTCAGCAAGCAGGCTTAATAGTTTTGCAGAATTCAGATCAAATGTTTCTTTTTTCAATCTAAATTTGATCTTTCCCTTTTCTACATGAAAGCATTGGACCTTTTCTTCACAGGCATTGTCAGAATATTTAATTGTGCATTCATTTATACCACTTAATTTGACTCTCCCATAAATATGCAAACTCTACAAAAGGGGGACCATTGTTTCTGTGAATAACTTCTGCATCTCAGTGCTTAGAACACAGCGACTGTCATAAGTTATTAATATCCACTTGTTATCTGGATAAGTGAATAAAATATGTTCTTATAGTTTTGGACTTCTAATTTATTTGGGCTTGAAGTCAATCTAGTATTTTTAATGATAAGATGAACTTTCCTTCATATCTAAATTTCTTGATGTTTTTCTCTTTCACATCTCCTAAATATCTGAGCATCTGTGGAGGGATTGTGTATGACACATAGTTGGTAGAAAACACCACATTTGACTAGTGAAGATTGTGGACAATATTTTTAGTGTATATTATATATAAGACACGTGACACAAAATATCTAGTTCTTAGTTAGAAAGGATACTCAGGCCGTTCGGTTCTATCTTTGCTTCAATCTTTTTGGACAATTACAGACCATCTTAATAAGGCAATTCAATGTGATCTTGAGGGTTTCTGTGACATCCTTCTATAAAAGTTCTTCTATATTTTTCTCTTACAAAATTTTTTATACCTGATATCAATATTTCTACTTAGTAGAGCTATATTTGAGCTAATCACAACTCTCTAAATTCATATTCTCTTTATTATGGTGATAAGCTCATGGGACTAATTTCTTTGCATGACTCTTCACTCTAAAAATATTACCCAAGAATGGATTTCTAAAATAATGTCTATATAAAAGTTGAAATAAGTTTACTTATAAAAAATGTAATTTAAACATATATCCTTATATTTTCAAAAAACCCACTGGCTACAAGTTCTGTTCCATAGAATACATTTA
>NW_022900926.1:2413966-2468714 GCF_012274545.1 Fukomys damarensis
AAAAAAAAAGAAATTCTTGGTGGCTAAAAAAGAAAAATCTTTCAGAATTTTTAGGTCCTATGGTGACCAAATTTTTCTACAGCAATATATCATAAGGATATGATTGGTTACACTTTCTTATCAAAGATTCTAACTCTATGATACTGTCAGGCAGTTTCACTTTACACCTAGATTAGTTTGATTCTACCAAATCCATTCCAAGAAAATTACCTATTGCTTTTGGTACCCATTTACTTGCCTTATGGATTGCATTTGAGGTTGATAGTCTATTAAATTACTGTGCAGATTGGATTCAGGCCAGTGGTTAAAATATTTCTGTTAGACTCCAATACTTTATGTGAATCTCTTACAAATTCACCTTCCTTATCATTCTCAGGGTTTCACTCTGTCCACGGAGGCTGAGCTGGGTTCATATTCAATTTCACAGCTGCATGTCAGCCAGAAGTTTTTGAGATCTGAGTGTTTGGGAACAGAGAGCAATTCCCCAGTCAGTGTTGAAATTTGTGTGTCACCAGCATGGTGGGAAAAGTTCTGCATCTAGCATGTTCGTTCATCATTGTCCATAGAGAACATTTCCTGTATTTTAATTTAATTATCGAAGACTATGAAATATCCATTTTTATAATTCATCATGAAGATCTTAGGTGTGATTATTTAACCTGGGGTTCCCATGGACAGTTTTGAAATGGCAATTTTCTCTCATATTTAGACTATATCTCTGGGATAAAAAGCAAGCGTGTTGTGTTGAGAATCATGACTAAGCTAAGAGTTTCAAGGCTTGATTTTACTTAAAAGCAGACTATCCAACTCTGATATTGTAGCTTTTGTTTTTGATTTCCTTAACATCATACTTTTCCCCATTGTGAAGATGGTGGTAAGGATGGAGGTGTCAACCTGATTGGC
Source organism: Fukomys damarensis (assembly GCF_012274545.1). Lineage (NCBI taxonomy): Eukaryota > Metazoa > Chordata > Mammalia > Rodentia > Bathyergidae > Fukomys > Fukomys damarensis. Next base: position 2,414,870 of record NW_022900926.1, read on the forward strand.
TCAGGAACTGCCCCAGGGGATTGGTGGAGCACACTTCTGTTATGTATCTGGGTGGGCATGGAGGTGTGGCCTTGGGGGTCGATGTCTAGTCCCTTGCCTCATCTGTTCTGGTGCTGCTCTCTGTTCTCCTTCCATCATGTTCTAAGTAGGATTTCTCTTCTATTTCCTTCTGCCATGATATTTCTGCTTTGGAGTCAGCTGACCATGGACTGAATCCCCTCAAACTGTGAGCCAAATTAAACCTCTCCTCTCACAAGTTTTGAGTGTGAAATAATTGCGGCTCAGCAATGAAAATATAGTAAGAAAGTGATTAATTACACCATGAGAAAGTCTGATAGGAACCATTAGATGACCTCTTTGGTTATTTAACTGCCAAACAATATCTAACCTTGAGAGTCTTTGTGCTGATCCTGAATTGAATTCTTTAGTTTGATCTGAGGATTTGAGTGGATTACAGAGATGTGAGTTAAGTATGATGAAGTTTCTGTGTTGGTACTATCAATTATTAAGTCATTATTTAATATCATGGAGGCCATTGAAATAGAGGCAGCTGGATAATCAGGTGTGAGTAATACACAGAGCTGCTCCTTCCTCGCTTGAATGCTGTTGGCTTCACCTTAGCATGTGGTCTTTCCTTAGAAGGTAGGATGGTCAGTTTTACAGGCCAGCTAGACTGGACTAAGGGAAACACACACACAGCTGGTAAAAGGTCTTTTCTGAGTGTATCTGTGAAGACATTAGCATTTAAGTCAGTAGCCGCTCAGAGTAGTCAGCTGCTCAGATCAAACTAAAGAAGTTCAATTCAGTTTCAGCATAAAGAATCTCAAGGTGAGATATTATTTGCCAGTTAAATAGCCACAGAGCTCATCTAATGGTTCCTATCAGACTTTCTCACTGTATGATTACTTTCCGATTGTATTTTTATTGCTGAGAAATGATCTGTGCTCACTGATGTGGCTGTAAGTCACTTTTTCTATTGCTGGACAAAATACCTAACATCCACGATTTAAGGGAGGAGAGCTTGGCTTGGCTCAAGTTTTCAGAGGATTCTGTCCGTGTTTGTCCAAGTAGAAAGAAGATCAGGGTGGCAGAGTGTGGTGGAGCAAAGCTTCTGAGTTCATGGTAGCTGGAATCAGAGCCGGAACAGTGGGGAGAGGAAGGGCTCAGGGACCAACAGCTTCCTCAAGTTTAACCCCCGCCCCCCGACACACTGAGCTGTGTGCTTTGGAATCTCCTAGGGAACTCTGAAGCCAAGCCAGCTCAGTCCAGCTCAGTCATCACGGCGGCCTCATCAGTTCTGCCCAGGGCCCCACCAGAGCAGAAAGGCCGAGGAAGGTGAGCTCCCAGTCTTCTCCCGCAGCTGGAATCACGTTCTCTCCTTCCACAGACACTGGTGCTCTGGGCTCCTGGACCCCTGGGCTCTGAGTGTTTGCTTTCTGATTCTGCCAAGAAATTGTCTTAAGGCCAGTGTGTTAAAATAAATGAAAAGTAGGGTGTTTGACTGAGTTTCTCAATGAAGTCATTTTGGTAGTATATTTAAAATAATTTTATCTTATTTTAACTAATTAATTAATTAATTAATTAATTTTTTGGGAGGTATCGGGGATTAAAATAATTTTAATAGTGCTTAAAGAAATTTACTTTCAGTTGAACTGGTGAAAAATTCTATAATTTTCTTTCAGTAAAAGCCTAAAATTCTTACTTCTGTGGGCCTATGGAGGAAAAGGGTTTAGTATTACTTTATTTTAAAATAAATATTACTACATTTTAAAGTAATTAGGTCTTTTTCATTTAACCTACTTTAAAGACCTAATTTTTAAAAATAGCTTTCCATTTTAGCACTTAAAATATTAGTAAATTATGAGTTTTTGCCGGTATTTCTAGAACCAAACATAATTTATATCTGTACTTTACATTACGTCTGTGTCCAGATGTCCCCCCAAAGCCTCATGCAGTCATGGGTGAGGCTTTCTCAGAGGTGACTGAATCTGGAGTGTGTGACAGATTCATGGCACAATGCTACGCTCAAGGGGACTAGGATTAAGGGTGTGAGTGCTGCCTGCCCTAAGGTGTCTGGATAAGATGAAAGGGGCAGACAGACTTCTCTTGTTGCTTTTGCTGTCTTCTGCTGCCATGAACTGTTTTTCCTCTGCCATGTGCCACCCCACCTTGGAGCCATCCAATTAGGGACTGAAATTTGCATACACTGTGAGCTCAATAAACCTTTCCTCCTTTAGCTTTGGATGTTGGGTATTTTGTATCAGCAACAAGAAAAGTAACTAAGACACTAAATCAAATCTAACTCATACTTAGATTAACAATAGCCAGAAAACTTTCAGCATTTACTAGTCTTTCTTTTGTAACAAGGATAAAACCTCAGGCCTTTGACCTCAGCTGTATTCCCATCTCATATCCTCCTTGAAAAAAATTTACATATTTTTGAGACATGGTGTTGCTAAGTCAATGACTTGGCTGGTTTGGGCTTGAATTTGACATTCTCCTGCCTCAACCTCCCCAAATGCTGGGATTACAGATGTATGTAACCACGGCTGGTCTGGTTTCTTTTCTTTTTAAAAGAAGAACAAGAACAACAAAAACAAAAAACAGAGTCTTAACATGTAGTTCAGGCTGGCCTTGAACAAACTATGTAGCCCAGGCTGGCCTCAAACTCACAGTGGTCCTCCTGCCTCAGCCTCCCAAAGGCTGGAATGACAGGCTTGTGCCACCATGCACGGCTGGTTTCTTTTTCTTCCATTCACTGTTTTAAATTATCTAGCTATCTAATTTGGGCAATGCTGATGGAAAGAGTCAACTCCATCTCCAGCTTTTAGTGCAACAATGAAGCAGTGAATAAGAAACTTATGTATAACACTGAAAAGGGGGTATGATATGTGTTCTTGAACACCTTTCCTGTCGTTACTGCAATCATGACTCTGGCCATTTTGTAGAAAAATTTAACTTTTGAGAATGTACTCTATCAGAAGAAGGCAACCACTGTGCTTCATGGCTGAATGTCCAGTGCTGTGAGCTTGTTGCTTTCATACCAAAAAGCAGACTTTCTTTAGCACAGTCTCCTGTGTGGTCAGGCAAGAGCTGTGGGGGACAAACACACATTGACTTCTGCTGGGAGGGGATGGGGTTGTATCACGTCAGAAGTCAGAAGTCTTTGGGCAGTGAAGATTCATAAGAAAAACGCCTAGACAGTTCTGAGGAAATGCGGCACTTGCAAATATTTGGCAACTGAAAATTGCCATGTTGATTTGGTTTCTTTTATCTGTTAATTTGACAGCATTGGTGGAGGCCTTTGTGAAGTGATGGCGGATGCAGAAAAGATCTACAGATTCTTACTTTTCTTATAACAAACCAAGAAGTCACGTGGAACACTATAAATCAAGTGAAATCATATTCCTGCAAATACTGAGGAAGAGCCTCCGTCGAACTCACTTCTGACTTTGCTCAGATGTGTCACGTGTTTCCCTTTCTTATGGTAGCCTTGGTTTCCACATGCAGGGGAGATTACCAGGCTGGGAAAGCTATGAAGGGGATGTGAGGAGGAACCTTTTCCAAGAGCAGCAAGAGCCCACTGGAGCAGTCCCGAATGCTGATTAACATCCCTTTTTTGAAGCACTAAACCAATAGCAATTCCAATGGCCCAAAGCATAGGGGCTGATTAAGATTTTTTAAAAATTGCATGATATTTGATTAGATGGCAGAGGGAGAAGCGGGAGAGCCGTAAAGGTTAGCATCGGTTCTTATTTTATGCTACCCTTTAAAGTACTTTAAATGTGTCATTTTAACTAATTTCTGTAACAGCAATGTAGTTACTATCAATAATCACTGTGATAACATGGGCACAAGTCAGATAGCTTTCAAAGATCAGGTAGTGAGCCAGGGCGCTCAGGTTCAACCCAAGAATACATTTGAACATTCCCGCCCACCCTTGGAAGGCAAAACTTGCTCTGGAGAACAGTGCCTCTGCCTGTTTCCAGTTACCACTGCCTTGGACAGAACAACTTGTGTTTCTTGCCAATCATTTTGTAAGATCTTGCTATTTGTGTTAGAGTCATTCACAGTTCCTATGCCAAGCGGCTGAAGAGAGGCAATGTTAAGTTTATCAGTTCCCTTAAACAGCTGGCTGAATGAGCCGTGGCATCTCTCTCACCTTGAGTTGCATTGATTAAAGATGCATTTTGTTCCATAAAAACTCCCCAGGAACCTCTTTTAAAGCAGCAAAGCAAATCCCACCTCTTAATTTTGATGGGTGCGGGATGACGTAGGACAGAAAATAGCACAGAGATTTCTGGGACTGATCTCTAACCTTGGTTCTGCTGTTGTGATCATAAGCGGGTCACTTGGTCCTCCCAGCCTTAGTGTAGTCATCTATAAAATAAAGGGTTTGATTAGAGATAATGAATGTCCATCTCCAGCTCTAAATGTGGCCACTCCATTGCTCCTCTGTCTGAATAAAACAGAAGCCCATGACAAATCCAAACGGGAGTATCTCCCAGTACCTTCCACTCACTTAAATAAGTCTGGGATTGCATTGAAAGCAATTTGACAAATAGCCTTTTAATTGGAATGTTCATCCTGTTAGTTTTCTTTGAGTGAGCCAAATTAAGACATTTGTCTTTCATTAATTAATTTACCTGTTACTTGCTTTTAATTTGAAAGCTCTTCTGTTTAGTTGATTAGTGGAAAGACACTCATTGAAGGTCACTGGTTTCATCTTTTGTTATTGTGTGTAAGGCATGACAATGACACTAAGTGGTAACAAGATGAATCAGTCATCATAGTACTGAGTACTGAGTACTAGTACTAGTTAGTGGAAACTACCAATAACTATGTACCTGTAGCTGCCTAGATCACAGCATCACAACATGGATTCTTACGGCATCCCCATATGATCCACACTGACTTCCGCAGCCTGCCCAGTTTGTACTGGGCACCTCTGAGGACCCAACCCAGGGCTGCCTTGAAGCCTCCTGCCCTGTCTGTAACAGCTTGTCTCTGCTATGTATAAAAAGATCACTTTTCTCCCTTTTGCCACCAGAGACACCCAGAAGCCATAGGAGAATTCAGGCTCATTGGTAGAGTATGTGTTATGGTTTTTCATGGTAAAATTTTAGAGGTAAAACTTTCAAAACAGCTAAATAAAAGTGACAGTCAGAGGCTTATTGTCTCAGGTCAAAGGTGAGATCGGCCTGTGCCATTCATTTATGACTGCGGGCTTCACGAATTCCTCCTATTGGCCCGGGAGTGCGTCCATCTGAGTCTGCCGAGATGAGTGTCTGAAGTCTTCTGTTTTCCAGGTTAACTGGAATCCAGTCCAAAGGAAGCAATCCAACTCCACCATGTGACGGGCCAGAAAGCAGCATGATAAGCACTGTGAGCTACCCTTGGCCTGTGGGCTGCGGGGCACTAGATCCAATGATATTAGAAAAACAAAAAAAGAAACAAAAACCAAAAAATCCAACTCCTTTCCATGTGATTTGAAAATTGGACCGAGAATATTTGGTTTCTAAGATGTTTATAAAAAATTAATTGTCTGATGTTCTCCAACTTAACTAAGTCATACAACAAAATTGAAAAGACCCGTAAATAAAGCAATTTCATAAATTGAGCCTGTGAGGAAATTTGTTCCTAAAGGGAAGAACCCAGTTCCCATTACAGAACTTAGCACTCAGGATGCGTTTTCCTGTGCCATCACTGAGTATCTGCTCAATAAGCATTGGAAACAAGCATCTTTCTCTTGTTATTCCTTCCAAAAACTAATGAAATTAAATTAAATCACCAGTTTATTTTTCCACTGGGAAAACATACTGCTTGAATGAGGGAATAATGTTGTGACTTGATTTTAGAAAGGAAGCAATAGTTTTTGTTTATAATTGTATTAAATCTATTTTGCTTGCACAGAATATTCTAAATTTTGGTCAGAATAGATATGAAGCCATATGATTGATCCTATAGACCCTCACAAGGCAGGACAAACAGCAGATCCTCCAGTTACAACTGGTCTGATATTTGAACAACTTGGGTTACAATCAGAATTTTAGTTTTAACTTAAGGCCGAAGTCCTGAATTATGACCCAAATGCTGGCCACTTGCACTTTCAGATGATGTCAGACCAGATTTTACCCTTGAAGAGTTCTGGAAAGAGCACGACAGCATCCTCTCCTGTGTGGGGTTCACTGAGAGGACTCTCTAAGGGCCCTGAGATCTGCCTGGTACAGGGAGAGGCTCTGAAGGCTGTGTAGGAGCCCAAGCCTGCACTGACCACCTTGAGTTCCCCTAGCTCACGCGGATGAACTGACTCCGTAAGTCGGGAGTCCACCGTATCAGGTGTAAGATTTGTGGATGGACTGACGAGGCAGAGTTGCCGTGGACGCATCAGATGAGTGCTGCGTGTTCAGGCCTCCCAGATGCTATTCGATTTAATCTTGCAAAACAAATTTCCATTTTCTCAGCTGACTTTCTGACTTGCTGTTTAAAAGTATTTTGAACACTGAATCCCAATGAAGCTAGTAAAGCCGTTTACAAGGTCCATGTACTGGACAGCAGCATGCTAAGTTTGTTACCCAAAGCTTTGAAACACTGATCCCATTGCAAATCCCTTTCAGAAGTGATCTCCATGTTCTTGCAACTTCCACAACTGTGGGGCTGGGAGCCACGGTGCCTCCTGAGTGCACGTAGAGGTGTCTGGTTCCAACCGGCTGGTGTGGACCGGTCAGGTCTGATACAGTTTCTCCAGATCCTGTCTGTGTGAGCAAATGCTGTTCTGCACGGTGGGCCTAAGGAATTCAGATGACTGAGTCTTCCTAAGCAGACAGAGGGAAGATCTAAGGAACTTCTCCTCCCTCTGGCTGCAGTCCGGCTCAGGGAGCGAAGCCAAGTGCTCTCCCTGCATAGTGAGAATTAGATTAGCCTGTTCAGGTCCCTGTCCCGGTCCCCCTATTTTGGTCACAAGCTTGTACCCCATTCAAAGCCCTCTCACCCATCTTAAATGAATTATAAAATGACCTGAGTCTCCCAGGAAAGTCTTATTTCAGAGGAAAGGGAGGTACAAGCAGTGGGTGGTGCCCTGTGCCCTCCCGTGCTCCCTGTGCAGGCCACTCAGGGTGCTCAGGAAGGAAGAGGCCCTCTGGCCACTCCCTGCTCTCTGGCTCCCTCACGGGCTGGCATCTGCCCCTTTTGGGCCTGGGATCCTCCTTTTCTCCCCTAGTTCCGGCCTTTTTCCTAGTATCACGTCTTTGCTTTTTTCCTTCCTGCAAGCTCAGATAATTCGTAAACTGTAACCGCAGGCTTTAAAGCCACATCTAGAGACGAATGGAAGAAAATGACGCAAAGCCAAACTCTGGCTTTGATTCTGGAGCCTGCTCGGGCTGAACCTCCTTTCTTTTCTGTATTTCCAAACCTGAATCGCCTGCACCGCTGCCCTGAACCTCCTCTGCCTGTTTCCTCCTTACCAAGCAGGCAGCATGGTGCAGGCGTGGGGCTGGTACTCACGGACACACAGAGGTGCCACTCCATTCTCAGGAGCGTTTCCCCACCCCAGGAGCTTCCTGCCCTCCTCTCAGTCCTGCCTGTCCTGCCTTCCCTGCTCTTGTCTGATTTCTACAGCTGCAGATTAGATAGTTGCTGTCCTTTGGCCCTTCAATTCCTAAAGCAACCAAAAATTTGAAAGAATTCTGAGTACACTGTCATATTTGCTGAATCACTGATACTGTCAGGCTGTGCCCCACAGGTCTGAATATTTTAGTGCGTTTTTCCCTGCAGAGAGCTCCTCCTCTGGGAGCACCGTGCAGCCCTGAAGTGTGGAGTCAGCCAGGGCTCCTCCGGCTCATCTGTCCGAGGTGCTCTCGGACTGTCTCAGGGTGCACCTGTCCGTCACAGCTTCGGGGACAGGTCTGCAGTGTTGCTATGACCACGCTGCCCCAGGCTGGCCGTTTCTCTGCCCACTGCTGCTCACGGAGATGGCTTATTCAGGGGCTGCCGGCCCTGCTCCTCCAGGTGAGTTACTCGATCCCTTTGCTCCTACTGCTTATTTTATGGGGAGCTAATTTGAGTTTATGTAAATATCTGCTCCACTTCAAACTTTCAGAATATGTGCTGAAGTGTTTGCTTCTCCCCATCTCTCTGTGTGAACCCTGGTGTTTTCATTGTGAGTTACGTGTCACTCATGCTGGTGAGGCCTGGGCTGGCCACTTTTCCTGTCTGTCTGTCTGGTTGCGCTGTGATATTCAATGTTGTCATCCACTGTTTGGTCTGTGGAGTTTGGCTCAGGAGCTCGGACTGGGAGGGTAAGACACAGAATCGCCAGGCAGACTCCAGGGAGGTTTCTGGAAAGCTTCTGCTTTATTTAGGAAATGCACAGGCTTATATAGGGACAACCATGGGGGAGGAGCATGGGAGGAGCATTTAATTACATGGCATTTTCTTATAGGCTATGCAGTAGTGGAGAACACTGGGCGATATCTTATTGGCTAGACATATGGTGGGGTAATTATTCTTGGGTGAGGTGAAGGAGTCACGGACTAGGGGCGGAGGTACAGCCTGTTGGACCCAGCCTCTACGCACTTAGGCGAGCTTGCTCAGCCTTAGCAGGGTCTCCCAGTTAGCTCAGGAGACAGGAGTGTGGCGCACTTGGCCCAGCCAGGCCTGAACTTCTCCCATAATTTAACTTCCTTCCTCCTTTCCTTGACACATGGCTCAGCCTCACCTTTTCTGTCCATGCCCCAGGAGGGTCTGTCACGTCTCTCTCTCCACGATTGGCTCCTCTCAGACTCTTGGAGAACATTGCCGCCGAGAACGCGGTTCCTGTGTCTGCCCACGGTGACAAGGGCATCGCAGCTTTTGGCCTCCCTGGGAGAGGCCTGGGATCTGCCGAGTGTGTACACTCACACACGTGCACATGCAGACACATGCGTGTTTGTATCTATGTAGCTCTATCCATGCTGCAACTTTAATTCAGCCAAACAGCATAGGCTCCTGGGTCCATGCAGCCCATGTCCATGACTGTCCTGGTCAGTGAGAAGCTGGCCCTGTTTTTCTCGACATTTCCACTCACTTGACAAGCTCGCTGGCAGCCAGGCCCAGTCCTGCCACCCCTCTCCCCACAGGTGCGGTCCCCTCAGTGTCACCGTCACCCCGACACCGACCACCTGTGCGAGCTGCCACCCCCGCCCAGGCCCCTTCTCACCCCACGGAGACCTGTGCTGCTGGTGCCCCTCCTGCCTGTGTCTTGCCTGCCGCCTCACACTGTACACCAGGCCTGGCCTGCACCTGCGCTCCCAAGCCCCAGATGCCATCTTCAGCGATGCCCAGAAAGCAGAGTCCTTCTGTCTGTCCAACTGGATCAGCCCCTCACTGCTCCTCACCCCAAGGCCACCATGGCTGTCTTCCTGCTCTGTTTCCCACCTGGGCCGGACTGAACTGGGCTGCTCCAGTCCACCCTCCCCCGGGTCTCGGCTGAAATCTGTCCACTTGGCTCCAACCAAAAAAGGGCTTTCAGGTTACACCCTTCAGGAAGGGAAGAGAACAGCAGGGAAGAGCTATGGGCTGGCCTGGGTTCCGCCCTCCCAGTGCGGACGCTCGGGTCCTCAGCACAGGTAGTAGAGTGTGTGTGAGGCTCAGTGGGGTAGAAAGGTGGCACCCTGATCCAGCAGGGCTGGTGTGAAACTCTAGGGCAGCAGGCTGAGAGAGGGCTGCAGGAAGGGAGCCGGCAGGTGCCACCACGCAGGATAATGAATGGGCTTCAGGAGAAACGGTAACTGTGGCTTTGGACTTTCTGCCTTCAGAACCAGGAAGAATGCATTTCAGTTGTGTAACCTACTCTGTCTGTGGTATTTTTTATGCTACTCCAGCAGCCACAGGAAGCGGGAAGGAAGAGCGGCCTCTTTAATGGTACATTTGAAGCTTCTTAGTCCCCATGGTGCTAACGGGCCCAGTGTAGATGGTGGGGTGGAAGATTTTGTGGACACAACAACAGCAGTGAACACCATGGACCCCTTCAACTCTCAGCTGTAAGGCCCTGGGGCCCCATGAAGCCTGTTATCGGCGCAAACCACATTGGTCCTTCAGGGGCACCTTTTGCCTCTGCCAGGGCCTCTTACGGGGCTGACACTTGCCTTCTCAGACTCCCAGAGCAGGGAGGCTGCTTTTAATCAGTGAGTCAGTTCTGGTCATTAGCTATCGAAATCAGCATTTGAGGCACACAAAGGAGATGTCTTGGATTTCAAAAGAAAGATCTGTGTTTCATATCACTTAAAAGAACTGGCCATTATTAATCCCCAAATTCTTGAAATATTTTTAGCACATGAGGCATCCTTTCATTAACTAAACCCATATCTTTGACCTCTGAAGATCACCACTGTCAGCGGGAGTGTCCATGGTGACAGTAGAGCAACGGGCACTGTCTCCGTCCTGTGCATCTCTGCAGTGACCACCATCAGGGAAGGCAGGAAGTTACTGCTGTTAATAGGAGTGGCCTGAGTGATTCGCGGTACTGCAATAGCTGGGGCTTCACAGCAACTGTCTTTAGAACAGCCTAATTAGAAGATCTGCCTGTCTGCTGGCCAATTAGGAGTCCTCACTGCGCTGTTGCGCTGCATTTCTAAAGACATGTGGGACCCCGGTCAACCCCTGTCAGGAGAGTGCTTTTGTTTCTGTCAGAACAAAGCAGCAGCATCCCGAAGAACGTTTCCGCTGGTCCTGTGAGATGTGTTTTCATAGAACCTTGAATGTAAGAAGGTCGAGTAGAAGGTAGAATGTGATTCTCTCTCATGCTGTGGGTTTAGGGCGGAGCGCCAACCCATCAGCTCTGGGATCACCTGGGGGACTGGTGGAACACACTCCTGGGTCCGTGTGGTCACAGAGGCCTAGCCTGGGGCCTCTGCCTGGCTTTGCACACCTTCCTCTCTAGCACTGTTCCCTGCTGTGCCGCCCATGAAGTTAGCAGCTTTGCTTCACCACCCCTTCAACTACCAGGCTTCTGCCTTGGAACCGTGTGACCATGAACTGAGTCCTCTTAAAGTGTGAGCCAAAGTAACCCTGTCCTCTTCATGTTGTGGGTTTGGGTATTGTGCCCAGCAATGGGAAAGCTGATTAACATATACCTGTTTCCCCTCTGAAAAATCTCTATCCCAGTTAATACCACCAGCACATATCCTGTCCCTCATGTTTAGGAATCCTTTTCTTTTTCCACACACTCGGTAGCGGTGTGTTACTAATATGACCTTCCATCTAAATGTCGGTTCATTTGAATTCCATATCGATCGTACGTAATAAATGTGTATATGTTCAGGGGACTGGTGGAGCAGGGTGCTCTGCATTTCGGTGCCTTTGGCAGTGGACCTGTGGACCCCTCCCTCTTGGTCATGCACTTCTATGCCCAGGTCTCTGCCTGCTGCTCTGTAGGATGAAACCATAAGATTCAGAATGTGGAGAGGACTGAGGTGTGCGTGCTGGAGGGCGATGTAACCACAGGTTCTGAGTAAGATAAGAACAGCGCCACCAGAGTGAAATGAGGTTACCCATGTGTGAAGTGAAGGTCCTTCTTTCCTCCTTACTCCTGCAGAAAGTCAGCTAAGTGAATCGGTGAGCGGATGTTTAGAGGCACTGAGGGGACGGTCTTTGTCTTGGTGCCAGATGGTGAGTGAGGTTGGGAGGAGGAGATGCTGGATGAGCTGGCTCAGGACACCATCCCTGCAAGTCAGGGGCTCTTTGTGTCTAGCAGTGTCTGACTCATACTATGTTCTAGAATGTGCTTACACATTCAGACTGTCCCCAGAGCACACAGGAAGAGTATCGACGCTGTCACCCACTGACTGGAGATCAGGTGTGGTACGCAGGCACCACTGCGGAAGTCATTGGATTGTTGTCTCTGTCCCACTCAGTCCTTATGGAAATTTCCTGTCACAGATGAAGAACTATGAATCATACTGTTCTATTCCCCACGTGATGCACCCTTTCAGTGTGAAAACATTTATTGTGAATCTTAGGCCGGAATTTATCTTTTGCACATCAGGTGTTTATTTTCCCCTGAAGTCAACTTCAGAATTCGGCTAAATTTTCAAAAATTTCAAATTGTTCCTGGTAGCTGAAACCATCTGTTTTTGACAAACGTTGGGGAGCATGCAGAGGATGAATTTGGGCCCCTACTTAGGACCGGATGAAGTGACAGCAACGTGAAAGGTCCTGTTCATATTTGCAGCACTCCAGGCATTTTATGACACTTAAACCCCAAGACAGGGAAGCAACCAACTTCCCCGGAGATCTCCCCCTGGCTGAGTGGATGGGTGTGACCCTAAGTAGCCGAGGGCCCTCCCGTGTTCCCGGGGTGGAGAGGGGAGTTTGGAGACCAGAGTGACTGCTGAAGCCCGAGTCAGCCCACCTCGTCTCTCATGTGCAGCGGTTGGTAAATGAGGCCTTCTGGGGGACAGTCACGTAGAATGGGAAGTATGGTTGGGCATTGTGAGAGCTAAAATGGAAGATCCCATAATGATGATTTGATCTCAGTGGGAAATGGAGAAAATTCCTAACAAAATGTTTATTAGGACACCATCAGACTGACAGCGTGTGCTTGCACTGATTAGTTAGCACAGAAACTGTGAACCAGGGAAGCACGTGTGGCCCCACTTGGGCCCGCCCGACAGTGAATCCAGTGCCATGACAGCTTTTCTCCTTGCACCTTATGAACTGTACTCAATTATTAAAACTGCCTTAATGTCATTGATGATTTCCCCCTGACAAATTTCTTTCTTTTTTAAATGTAGTTTATTGGTACTTTTTTAGTATACAGTGCAGTCACATTCATCATTGTGTTCTTGTACCCTTACATGACAGATCTTGGTTCTCATTTTTTCCCCATACCCCTGTCCTCTCTTCACCCCCTCCACCCTTCCCTATTTACAAAGACTTTGTTTCCATTTTTCTTTTTCTCATATTTTTTCTTTTCCCTTATTTCCTTTTCCCAACCCTTCCCACTTCCTCTACACCTTTAGCCCTTTTGTTCCTATTTCACATTTCAAATGGTAATTTCTCTCTATAGTTTGCAGTGTTTGTGTTTGCTTTGTAAAGTTTAGCATGATCTCTCCTTTTAAAAGTTATTAAACTGGGCATGGTAGTTCACGCCTGTAATCCCAGCACTCAGGAGGCTGAGGCAGGAGGATCGGTGTGAGTTCGAGACCAGCCTGAGCTACATAGTGAGTTCCAGGTCAGCCTCAACTACATAGTGAGACCCTGTCTCAAAAAAACCAAAAAAAGTTATTACTGATAATGACACTTTTGTGTATTACAGTATCAGTGAATATCTGTGGGGATGGAACACCCCTGGAGACTTTGTATACTGGTAATATTTCTAAGCTTTTGTTGAGTAAGAATCAAATACATTTTCACTGAGACAAAAATGAAGCACTCGTTAATAACTTCAAGGTTTCCACAAAAGTTGCAGTGCAGAAATGATCTCCATTGCAATTTAAAAATTAGAGGCATAATCATTGGAAAGTAAATGCAGTTGCCTGCTATTTAGCTCGGTGTGTTCAGGTGAATGTATAGTTTACATATGTTTTATTTTCTAAATACAGAAACCCAATTATGTTGATGTTGTGCTCTAGTCGTCCTTATAACAAATAGAACCTCTGGTTCCTCCTATGTAGGGAAAAGAAGAGGTTTAATGATGGATTCTAGTTTTTCATAAAATTTGTTTAGTCTCTGAGAAATAAAATGAAACGCTAATTAAAATGGATATGAATATTAACAACTATGGGCTGTGCCTCCCACAAGGTAGAACAGTACAGCTTCACACAGTCCTGAACCACGGCCTTTAGCAACTCGATTTTCCAAAGTGTGGAGCTGGCTTGCTGCACCCAGAATTCACACTGGGGCCTCCATGTTCTTGGATCACAGAATCCTGATTCTGCACACTGGGGAGCATTTCAGGTGCTCAATACACAGACCACAGAAGTCTAGCACAGAATGTCTTCACATGCACTTTTGCTTATGTGAAGGTCAAGCTTTGTAAAAATGGGAAGATTCTGGGCCAAATCTCAGAAACTGTACTCTGCACCCAGGTTCTTTGGTTCTTCTAGGATACAGACTCCTGTATTTACATTCCAGTCATTTGCAATCAGAGGCAGTGGTATTAAGACTACTTTATGAGAAACTTCTGGGAGAAGATGTATCAGAAAGTTCTGTGTCGATTGTAAAGCTTGGTTTCATGATCACACCTGGATTGCATCATGAGACTTATTAATCAACTAGTAGTGATTCAAGCTCCTAGCTGAGGAAGCTTCTTTGACCCTTCGCATCATTTGCTTGAAAGCCAGAGCTGCTAGCCTCCTAATGACATCATGCCATGGAATACTACACAGAATGAAGTCGAGGAAACCCATGTGGACGCTAATCTGCTGCCCAATGCAGGCTACACTGGTGTCCCCAGCAGCCTTCAGGATGCAGTAATCCTAGTCTGAGTATGGAGGAGATGGCACAGGAGAAGAGGAAGTAAAACGAATCAAGATGCGATGTGCACGTGGAGCAATGCCACACATTGGGTGTCTTTATCACAATAATAAAACATTTTAAGTGCTCTTCGGTAAGCTTGGTTAACTGTTGCAGCCTTGGATAGTTGAATAAGTACTTGTTTGAAGCAGCAGGATTTAATGCTTTCAGTAGTTTTTAAAGGCTATTTCTAGAAGAAGTCCAGGAGCCATAGACGTGACTTAGTGTTTTCTAGGCAAAATAAAACCTCAAGAGGAAGGTAAAATGGGCAGAAGGTTTACTAATACTACTACTTTGTACTTAGAGCTACACTTTGGATTACTGCCATCATAGAAAAGACAACAGTAATAATTACACGCATTGTGAAAATGCATCAAGCTATCTAGGCCATTTGATTTGATAACTGGAAACTGGTCAGGCGATGCTGTGATCATCATAGTCACTAAGTTGCATCTAAATGGCTAATACGTGTGACTTCAGCCCAGTGATGGAGGTTGGCTGCTTCACCATAGACACGAGGAGCTGGGCGGTGTTGGGCAGCATGAAATTGAGGCACGATTTCACAGTGGGGACATGTCTGAAAGGAAAACACCTTGATAATTTTTATGCTTTCTGGGAATGGACAAGTCAACCCCTTCCACATCAGAATGAGGGGCTTTCATTCTAGATACACAAATAAATTTGAATATACAATTGCTTCAGCAAACTGACTTTTTCCCATTGTTTCTGGTTGGATTTTTCATATGCCTGAACATATTGTTCATGTGTAGAGCTTTCCATGTCCTCAGAACTGAGGTAGAGGAATGTGTGCTTTGGTTATTCCCCGTGTGTAAAATGTTCTATTATCTCCATCACTATGAAGACCTGTTTGAGCGTGTATACACACCTACACACACACCTACACACACACCTACACACACACCTACACACACACCTACACACACACCTACACACACACCTACACACACACCTACACACACACCTACACACACACCTACACACACACCTACACACACACCTACACACACACCTACACACACACCTACACACACACCTACACACACACCTACACACACACCTACACACACACCTACACACACACCTACACACACACCTACACACACACCTACACACACACCTACACACACACCTACACACACACCTACACACACACCTACACACACACCTACACACACACCTACACACACACCTACACACACACCTACACACACACCCACACACACACACACACACACTTTTTTACAATACACTTTAAGGGCAGTAGAGTTATTGGATTTGTATACTGAAAATAACTCTTCCTATATCCATCTTTTACTTTATAATTCACCTACAATTTATATTTACATTTGTCTGGGACATTTCCTTCCATAAGGCCAATGACACACGATTGTTC
Source organism: Fukomys damarensis (assembly GCF_012274545.1). NCBI lineage: Eukaryota > Metazoa > Chordata > Mammalia > Rodentia > Bathyergidae > Fukomys > Fukomys damarensis. Next base: position 2,430,777 of record NW_022900926.1, read on the forward strand.
CCACAAAACAATATATATCTACTTTCTGTGGCTACGTAGTAGTAAGTTGAAGGAAGAATGAAGAAAACAATAGAAACAGGTGAATAAGAAAGAAAAGGCAAAGACTATGAGAAAATAAAGTTAAGGGAACAGGGAAGAAAAAAGAAGTTAAGCAGAAGCTGTGCTGTAATTAAAGAGGCGGGTAAGGCTTTGTCCTTCTCCTTGGATTTGCCATAGGCAGGACCCGATCTGTTCCAGGTTGTGTAATGATGTTGTCCTTTGGTACCAGTCCCTGGTACTCAGTGTTCTACCTCCAAGCCACAGCTATTTAATTCTCATTCTGCTGTGCCTCGTTATCGCTTTCTGTCCTCTTGACTATTGGGAAATAAGCTCTTATTAGTTTACAGAGACTTCCATAACAAAACACTGTGGTCTGGTGGTTTAAACAACAGAAACTTGCCTTCTCACAGCCCTGGAGGCTTCAGTCTCCAGTCACGGTGAGGCTGACCAAGTCAGTTGGCTGCCTTGCTGCTCTTTACTCCTGTGGCCTTAATTCTCTGAGAACGGGGGAGGGGTGGGAGCATGGGAGGATGGAAATTCTTTGCTCTCCTCATCATCCCATAAGGCCATGGGTTCTGTCAGATGAGCACTGCACACTTGTGACCTTATCTAAGATCTTGTCACCAAATGCAGTCACTTCAGGGGCTGAAGCTTGAACATGAGTGTGGCTAGGGAATGCCCAGTGCAGCCCCCAATAATGCCTCTTACCATGCCACCACAGAGAAAGGAGAGCCCATGCTCCATCGTCACAGAAGTAGGTGAGGGAAATACTGTGCGGTCTTTCTGTATTTCCATTTCCTACTAATGTGTTAAATCATTTAAAATTTATGATCCTCTCTTAGTAAATTTCCTGTTGTTATAACAAAATATCCAAGAGTTGGTAATTTATAGGGAAGAGAAGTTTATTTGGGCTCACAGTTATGGCAGCTGGGAGTCCTAGATCTGGTGTCTGGTGAAGCCCTGGCACTGTTTAAGTTCATGTAGAGAGCTGAAGGGAGAAAGAACAGCCAGAGAAAGCCAGGGAAGGCAAACTTGATTTATCATGACACTGTTTTGGCAAGTGAACCTGTCCTGTAAGGGCAAGAGCTCTCCTGCCAGGCACTGTCCACCACTGAACCCCATGACCAAGACATCTCCCAGCAGGCTCCACCTTCCAGCAATGCTACACTGGTGGCCAAGCTTCAACATGGGTCTTGGTAGAGTCAGACCAAATTCAAACCATAGCCTTTTGTCCCTAAGTGTTTATCTCTAAACATTCCTGTCCTTCCCATGTGCAAATTCAATAATTCCATCCCAATAGTCTCATAGTCTCAAAAGTCTTGACTTCTTCCTGCACCAACTTGAACCTCCAAAGTCTATCTGAGGCTCAAGACAAAGTCCCTCCAGCGGTGAGCTGCAAAATTAAAACAGTTTCTTTGGATGTGCAGTGGCAGGACAGGCACTAGGTAGATGTCCCCATTCTACAGAGGCAGAGAAAGCTGAGAGAAAAGAGTCACTGGCCCTAGACAGGGCTGAAGCCCATCGTGGCAGACATCATGCCTTAAAGCTAGAAGATAATATTTTATTCCATGTGCTATCTTCTGGACACACAGGAGTGGGAGTGGGCTCCCAGGCCTCAGGCAGCCCATACCCCACATTATTGGGCTCAATCCACACATCTGCCCGTTGAGACTGGAGTTGTATCCTGTCACCTACAGCTTTTCCAGGTGGGTATTGCTCTACCACTCCGGGGTCCCCGGTGCTGGTCTGACTCCCATGGCTCCTGATAAGGACTCTGCAGTGCTCTGCCATTAGAGCAGTCTTCTGCCTGGATCCTGGGGCAATCTGAGATATCTTTCAAATCTAAACAGCGACCACCACCTCTCCATAGCACTTGCATGTTGCATGCCTAAAGAATTAGCATTGCACTGGCATGGAAGCTGCCGAGGATTCTTACTTGCATCCTCTATAGAAGCAGTTTGCGCCACATCTGGGGTCAGCTGGCCCAAGGACGGGATGCAGGAAGCAGAGGCCGAAGGTGGCCTGGGCAGTGAGACATGGAAGGTGCCCTGGGCAAGTGCCCCAGGCAGTTCTATCCTCCCTGAGCCCTGGGCTCGTGATGGGCCAGCTAACCATGAGATCTCTCAGTGCATTTTCCTCATATTCATGATCGGTGGCACCTAGGTCTCTTTACGAAGCAGTTGGCTGGACGCATACTCAGTTTTACATGGGCAGGTGATGAGTCTTCAAACTTAGTGCAATGTACATGTGTTTCAATTATAAATTCTGCTTTGAGGCAGAATTTGCTCCTGAATGTCAAAATAAGTGGTTAAAAGTAATCATATTGCTGCTTCTATGTTTTCCTCAGGATATTTTCTACCAGAACATCTAGTTCACCAGCCTTAAGCCCGCCTCCCACCAAGCTCTAGGGCACAGGTGGGTGGGATGCACCCTGTTCTCATTGTGGTGTAAGGAGGATGGCACTACTCAATTTCCCAAGAAAACTTTCCTCGTTTCCATCTGTGACACTGCTGGATGGCTCCTGCTTGTCTTCCTATCAGCATTTTGGCCATGCAGTTTAAGAGTCTCTAGGAAGTGCTAGACTTTCTCTAGTAGTCTTGTCTTTGGAGCCTTCACCAGTGTGGCCCTCGACCCTGTTTATGTGCCCTAGGCTTTTCTGCACACTCCCTGCAGCGAGGCTCCAGCTTCTTCCCAGAGTTGCTGCCACATTCGCGGAAATTGTCATGGTGTCACTCTATTCACGATGCCTAGTTTCTGCGTCAGTTTGCCATTGCTGTAACAGATTACCCAATTTATAAAGGGAAGGAGATTACTTTGGTGAACAGTGCTGGAGGGTGGGGAGTTGGAGTAGGGTGCTTACACATGGTGAAGGGTTCCTGCAGCTTCAGCTCATGCAGGAAAGCAGGAGAACCAACAGGTGCATGTGAAAAAGAGGAAGAAGCAAGCTGAGGTAGCCACACTCGCTCCCCGGAACTGCTCCTGGGACAGCTGATCCAGTCTGGGGGACTGAGGGCTCACTCCTAAGAGAGGTGTTAACCCGATTGAGGAAGGCTTTGCCTCAAGACACAGCCCTTCCTGTGAGCTGCTCCTCCAGGCTCTGCCGCCTTAGGGACCAGGATTCGCCCAGAAGTTCTGTGGAAACAAACCATATTCAACCCATACCGGTCCCCTCCCATCAAGTCAGAAGGGTCCTTACACATACATCTCCCAGTGTACAGAGTTTCATAAGAAAACACCTCAAAGCCCTAAAGTGAGCTACCTTTCTCTGATGCTGGTATTCACATCTTCCTCTCTCCGTTCACTCCAGTGTGGACGGAGTCATGCTTGTGTGTCCCACAGCGCATGCATCCGGACTCTGCTCTGACAGGCTGCCCACCCCATGCCTGGGCTCTAACACTTTCCTGGGACGCTCGGGTTGACCACATGCCCGGCTTTGCAGCCTAATTGGAATTTCTCCTGGGCACTGGCCCCTGCTGTCCAGATGTGTGCAGGCTTTGATTTAGGCCAGTAAAGGCTACTAATCAACATCTGGAACTTGATGGGTTCTGCTGAAAGAATAAGTGATTGTTGAAAATGACTGATTCAAATTCTTTACTTCCTTTAGGTTTCCTATTTTTTCTCCAGTATTTTTTTTTAAAAACCTTTTATTTTTGTTGGTCCGTTTGCAGTACTCAGTGATTACAATCATTGTGAGGAGTTGGTACATTAATGTATCCGTCTGATTATCCTATGTCCCGAGCAGATTTGAGCATAGATCATCTGGTTTTGACATGTGATTTGCTCAGAAGTTTCTGGTCTCTATACATTTTTGTAAATGGTTGACCCATTTCTCTAACTATGCATATACTGTTTGGATCCCTTAAATGGCAGCACAATTGCTAGCAACTCTTTCCGGAAGTAACCACACACTACTGACAGAAGAGCAGGTGTGTCCACGTACACATGTGGGTGTTTGCCAGCATCTTCAGCGCATCTCCCAGAAGCAGATTTGCCATCACAAATGCCTCAGGTGCCCCTGGGACCCAGTCTCCAAACAAGGACCGCACTGGATGCTCAAGGTATCACAAGCACTGTGGCACAGGTACGACCTCACGCACGCGGTGTCTTCAGACTTACTGTCCACAAAACGCCCACTAGGGAGGGCTGGGCAGAAGCCTGTGACTTCTGGACCCTCAAGAAGGGGCTGCAGGAGGCCTGGATAGAAGACCAGGTCATGTAAACACTCAGGCTCAGGCATGAAATATCTTATAAGCAACCACACCAAAGACCTAGGCTGGAGCTCCACAGCCTTCACCAAAATACTTGAATCCCCTCGGCCTGGTAATTGTGTGTGAGTAATTGCTTGTTAACACCAAGAACAGTCGCAGTCTTTGTTTCCGCGCTGTGACAAGGATGAATAATGAACTTTACCATCCATGAAGTATATGCCTATGATTCCAGTGCTTTGGCAGGCTAAAGCCAGAGGAGTCCAAGTCTGAGCCCATTCTGGGCAACTTAGTGAGTTAGTGAGAACCTGTCTCAAACGTAGAAAATGTTAAGAAAAGGCAGGGAATGCAGCCCAATGGAAAGGCCCTGGGTTCAATTCTCAGTAGTGAAGCAATAACAGTTATAAACAAAGCCCATGAGGAAATGCATAACAATCCTTTAAGACTCCCTGAAAAGCATCATTCCTGTTGGATCGCCTTCCAGAGGTTTCTTACATCCATCTAGAAAGCTAAGGCTGGAAAATACTCTAGGAAAGTCAGCAAGGCCATGAGCATCACTGTGAATCATCTGTCTGGCTGGTAAAGTACAGCATGGCTTCCATAGGAATATAACAGTTCCCACGCAGCATGGAAGTTTAATCACTGTTCTTCGCTATTAAGGTAAGTATGATTCAAAAGACATTCCCATTCACGAGCACTTTGGGATAGGTAGGAACCAGGCACCCAGACCAAGGAGCAAGTGTTTTTGACCTGTATGACAGCTGGACTCACAGAGCTCCAAAAATGATGCTCCACTTTTTCAGGTAAATCTTCACCAATTAAGGAGAGGAATCTTGTCAAAGTGTCAGAGGTTTTCATTCCCTCCACCCTCACCGGCCTGGCTGGAACACAGCAGTCATGCGAGGCATTTGTTTTAATAACCTGTTAAAAGTTAATGCTGTGTATAAAATAGACTGGATTGGCTCTCATCCACTGCTGGACAGGATTTGGACAGAAATTTGGGGCTAAAAAAGAGGCAAGCTGGGCTTCTTTTCAGCACAGTCTGCACAGTGTTTCCCTTTCCAGCTTTAGGCTCGAGTGCAGCAGCCCTAGGTGACACCGTAATTTCCACTTGTTCTATTTTCCCCCAGGTGGAGCCCATGCTTGCAGAGAGTCCAAGCGTCCTCTTTGCTCAGCTTTGGCCACAGAGGGTCCTAAACATCTTCACACTGGTGGGTACTCTCTCCCACAGTCTGCAATGCACAGCACAGCACAGCGTGGCTTCCTCGGCAGGATCACCCAAGGAAACACCCGAGGGAGGCACATGACACATCTGGTGCATCCCCTGTGCCCCACAGTGCGCACCTGCCGCAGGTGGTTTCCTAGGGAAGGTCGTTCCCACTGCTCTGGTGTCTTCCTCCCTACAGCAGAGGACCCCATGCCCTTGCCCCCAACCCTGGCTGCACCGCACAGCCGCAGTGTGATCAAAGGCAGCAGCCAGCGCAACCTTAGGATCAAACTGCTCTGTCCCCTCTCCCAGGTGACCTGTCACGGTGAATGCCTGACTCAGTGGAAAGCAGATGCCTCAGAAGGCCACTGCGGGATATGTGTGGCCCTAGAGTTGGTGCTGGTGGGAGAGGTGCTTTTCTGTCCTGTCAGCCTGATTTGTTTCTGCAAATACTGCTGGACGGAGAGAGAGCAGAAGGTGGCAGGTCGCACGAGCTTCGGCCTGAGCAGGGCCCTGGCTGGCAGAGGGATAACCGCAAATATGAGTTAAGTGCTATGTTGTCACCCCGTTTCCTCTTTTCTTTCTATAAAATCCTTTCTGCATTTACCAAATATAAAAATGGTTTTCAGTGTATGCTTTATTGTTTTAGTTGGGCTAAAACATAAAGAATGTGGGGTTTTACTGAACATCATAATTTAAGGTCATGATGTTTTATTTAAGAAAACAGTGAGTTTATGTTATGCATATAATGAAAACAGCTAAATTTTACTGTTAAAGTTTTACTTTCAGTTCCTATCTCTCCTCAATACACACATGTGCACACATCTACACACCTGCAAAACTAAAATATTTCGAAGAATAAGCAGGATTCACGGGGTAGAATGAGACCATTACTCTCCATAGTCTAACTTTCCCTGCCAGTGTGTTCAGAATCCCCAGTGATGCTAAGTAGAATAGTTAGCAGGCCTTCTGCTCGGCCTTAGTAAGAAGAAGCAATCACTAGGAAACCTGCCATGAAGGAATCAGGTCTCTGTCTTGTTTGCTCTGAGCTATGGCTTTCTCCTTTCTCAGTTCACAGTTGCTCTGCTTGGCCTCTGTGACTGGGAGAGATGGGAAAGGCAAGTCTGCCCCTCCCTGGGCTGGAGGCTGGAGGTGGGACTAAGGAACAGAGTCCCCGGTGCTGCCCACTGGCCAAAGGAAATCACATGGAAAATCCAATGCCCGTAGGGCTGCAGACCTTCCTGTGCCACACCGAAGTTGGGGCTGCCTGCCTCTTCAGCCTGAGCCTCAGGAAACAAGCAGAAGTACCCGAGGAGTCATCACGCATGGCCCGGAGCTTAAAGCAGAATGGTCAGCGGACCCAGAGGAGACCCCTTTCTAGCCCACTGGGCAGTCTGTTAGAACTGATGTGTGTTTTGTGCATTGTTGACCCTCTGACTGCATGCTGTGAAACCGCAGTTGCCCGGTGGCAGGTGATTCGAGGCAGCCAAGGTCCTCCTCATCTTCCGTGACTCCACACTGGCCTTTAGGGACCCTGTGGACTTGTCCCGCCTGTAGACTGCAGTCACACCCCAAGACAGCTGTCCACGCCTCGCCTGGGTGGGCCTTCAGCCAGGCTTACATGATTAGTCTATAAATCTGCCCCAAGTCACACTTTCTGGGGGCTTCCCAAAGCCGCCTCCAACTTGGAGGATACCGAGGTGGGCTGCTGGGGTTCTGGGCCCTCAGGAAAATGGGCCACCATGATGCTGCCGCTGCAACTGCCTTTGGGATGTAGTATTATTTGCTGCTTACAGTCTTAAAATCTCCATCAGAATTGGTACAGAAAGATGTCATTTTTCTATTTTGTTCCACACACATAAAAACCCTTATGTACATATACACATGTAACTGAATCATAGTTTACTTACTGCTTTGTACACAAATGTCCACTTATTATGGATATTATTTATCATTTTAAAATTCTACAGCATTGTTTTTAATCAGTACATAGTAGTCTACAGTTTGTGTACCAGTATAGTTGGCTCACGTCCCTCTCCAGGTAGTATTATACAGTAAGCTGGACGCGTTACTCGATAGCTTCAAAGACTCTCTTAGTGCCCCATGTCCAAGGTTTGAAGTCCTTAATTCTTACAGTAGCGACACTTCATCTTCAGGAATTCTGTTCATCACACCTTTGGCATTCAAAGAGCCCTGCCTATCTTTCTATACATAAGGTACAGATCATTATTTCAATATTTCCCACCTACTTGATATCAGTGATAATAGAGCTTGTGTTATATTTTTGCCAAGAGCCTTATTTTTCTCAAGTCAGTTCAGTTGAGAGTGAATTGAGAACAATAGAAGAGTTTTTACAGTGTACTGTATTTTACTGAAAGAATTCATTTCCTAGATAGAGCCATTAATCACATGCCCACTGGGTACCCGGCATTGTTCTTGGTGCAGAGGGGAATAAAGAAGAGTTATGTGCTTCTGTCTCTTGCACTTAAGAGTTCACTTTTTGGTAGACAATATGGATAGATACTAAGTAAATAAATATCCAGACAACTGTGCTAGGAGTGGTCACAGTGCATGAGACACTAGCTTTGCATGCACTGAGACTAGTAACGTAGTTAATGGCATGTGGCATGAACTCTCAATTCAGATTAGGGATTCGAATCACTGCACCCTCAAGCAGGACCCTTACATTCTTAAGATGCTGTGATTTTTTTTTCATGAAAGAGGAGCTAGTATGCATCCTAGGACCCCCCTGTGCATCCTCCTACATCCTAGTGTCTCCTGTGAGAATTTGAGACGTTGCATCAGAGTTTACCATCTAAATCTTGGGGCAGTTATAATTATTTTTGGCCAAAGTTAGAAACAAATCAGGCCTCTTAAGGAAGCATCAAATTGTTATTCAATAATGTTGAAATGGTTCAACTCTTACAAGCTTATGTGAACCCTGAGGCCTTGAAGTATTAAAAATTCCTCTAGTCATTAACCTGTTTTGGTGTCTGGTATACATAACTCAGATGCTATTGCAATTTGGACATTTTTTCGAGGTAAGAATATATAAAAAAGAACCCAGGTTTATTTTTTGTTGAAACAATTTCCACAGTATAGTGAATATAAATTAAATTTGTCATAATATTCTGAAATCGATTATCTAAAAGCCTTACCTTAATGGGTATCGGTGTGCACCCACATTGTCTAGGTTCAGTCTACTTACAAGTTAACTAAACAGAAGCAGTGATAAATGTACCAGCTCCCTAAATATATGCACAGATGCTGACCTCAACTGTCACATGATATACATAAAATTATTTGCAGTGCCTGTCGTATTAGCAAATAATTTTGAGAAATGCTATGATACATGATGGTAAACTATTATAGCTTAGTACTTTGAAAACTTTTGCATAATTATAGAATTGGGTTTCTCTAGACTATCATATGCAAAAACACTTTCTAGTCCTATTGCTGGAACTGATGTCCAAAGAATTAGGTTAGCAAACTCATTTCCATGAAGCTAAAACTTCATGCTCATTATTTATAGACTGGAACTGCATTTTTCAAGGTGAACAGCATTAAATAAGACCCTTAATCAACTAGGGATTGTAGTTGTTTCTAATATGGTTATGATAGTTTTTAGCAGAGATTTGAAATGCTCATCCGAGGATAGCCATTTTGGTCATATTCCAGACAGTTCTTTGAAAAGCGAACACAGAATGGAAATTTATTTACCTTAACACTATTTGTGATACATCATTAACCTGTGGGATTTCATATGGTTTCTCATTATGAGACTTAGAATGTCCTAAAACATTCCACCTGGGACCAACACACGTGCTAGTGACAGTTTTATAGTTTCATAACACTTTATCTCTAATGCTAAATCTAAATACTGCACTGAACATTTTACAAGAAACTTACATGAGGAAAATGCAGTTGGCCCTAACGCACTGATTACCTTCTTCAGTACCGATCCCAGCCTCCGTAATGTGTTGACTCAGGAGTTAGGGAGTGATGAGGACAACTACTCTTTTGGACTCAATCCTGTGTGCATGATGTGGAGTAGAGAAATCCATGAAACAGTACTGGAATTTATACAAGCTGTGGCACCGTGAGGAGATGCGTTAGCCTGACTTGGTGTTTCAGACTTCAGATGGACATCTCTAAAAGTTCAGAGAAAAGAATGATCTAAATTCTAGGTTGTCAAAGGAAAAGTTTGAAGAGGAATTTTTCTCTCATTGGATTTAGAAGAAGAGAAAAGCAAGCCTGGGTGTGGTATACTTGGGACCAGATGTGAAAAAGATATATAGGAAGAGTGCAATACAGTAATTCATGTTTACATACATACTTCTCTCTTGAATTGGGTTAGTAAACTTATTAAACTCATGCTTTAAAGTGTAGAAAGTTGATTGGTAGTGGGGAAAGGAGGCCAAGTTATCAAAGAGAAGGCAAATGTGGACGCAGAGGAGCTCTGAATAATTTCTACTTTTCTTGACTAGATGAATTGCATCTAATTTCTTGAAAGAACTTGCACAGGAAAAATCACTGAAAAGCCACAAAGAATTAAAAATCCACAGGGCAAGGTATAAATGATGGAAGATTAGACATCAGCAACTGTCATGTCATCTGTAATTTTAAAGAAAGTAAGAAAATGATATCCAAAAACTTAATGAAAATGGCAATAATCCTGAGAAACTTCCCAGAACGACTAATTAAAAGACTGATTATAAGTACTGAACAAGTATTTGTGATCAGTGGAAGTCAATGTACATTTATACATTGTATATTATTGCCTACAGTACAGGCTGCTCTGTTTGACATACCACCTTACTTCTTCCTGCTCTATAGTATAAGGAACAGAGAAGAGGACATAGCTAGAACCCCTGCAGTGGATCCTGGCCTGCTGTGAGCCACTACTGTGCAAGGAAAATTAAAGAATAAAGACAGGAAATTAGACTTAGACTGAGGAAGCTGGGTCTTGCGACCTGATCAGTGCTGCTCTAGGCAACAAAAACAAAGGCCCCAAGCAGAGCATCCGGTATTTATTTAATATAATTATGGGAAGAAACAGGGAACTGGATATGCTTGGAAGGGGTGTAGTGAGATACTGCTGAACACTTGGTATGATAGTACCAAGCAAGGCTGTTAGGAAGTAAGCACTGCTTATCTTGCTTGGATAGAGCAAACAAATCCTGGGACCAGGTGCAATTAGCAAGTAATCCACAGGTCAGTGATAAGCCATAATTCAGGGGAAAGGATTTTAAGGGGGGTTCATGCTGATCTCAGCTGCACCTAACTCAGCAGAGCCCTGCCACTTCACAGACCAGGGCCTGGGTTTCCATGGCAGCCATTGGGAGAGGGGCACTACTCACCCAGTCAGACATCTGACCATTTGAACCATATAGAGCTTCTGACTCCTGGTATAAAACAATGTAGCCAAATTATGGAAAGCAAGAAGCAGGTGCCACTCATAGCCCACTATTACTGGACAGGGATATTATCTTTTACACTATAGCACAGAGTAGAATCAAAGTAATTCATTTTTAGCTTCATTTTCTGCTTGAGGCCAATATTAGACACAGTTCTGACTAATTAGATATAAATAATAATTGTTGCCACTACTCTTTTGCCCTTTGTATTTTTTATTACTGAGAAAAAGATACTGTGTTTGGAGTTATACAAGTTATCCTTGACCATGGTTATAAATTAACAAACTGCAGGTAGGTGTAATATGATACCTTCATATTGACATTAATAAATGGTGGTAGATCATAGAGCTGGAAATAAGTACTTTGGGGAGATATGATTTAAAAGCAGTACATTTGAAAAGTATTTTATTTTTATTTGATAGTAAATGCTATTTGAAGCAATATATTGTGAGGTGTGACCTCCAAAAATTTAGTTCATGCTTTAGCCACAGTAAATGTGGTTGAGTTATATTCTCAAATTATCTGACCAAAGATGTTATGAGGGCCTAAGATTAAGACTAGATAGTTGATTAATGAGCTTGGGAAGAGAAGATTTAGGGAAAATATGAGACCAACTTTGCATATTTAAAGACCACAACTGATTGGAGAAGGGGACTGATTGATTGATTGATTTGATACTGGGGATTGAACTCAGGATCTTTTGCTTGCGAGGCAGATGGCAGAACCACTGAGCTAAATCCTCAGCCCGAAGTGGACTTATTTTAATGGTGCCAAAGAACAAACCTAGAACTGGAATTTAGGAAATAGGAAAACTAAAATTTAGGAAATAGTTTATTGTGGAGTAGCAAAAAATAAAATAGATTGGCTGAATAGTCACATAGTTCCTAATTTAAAGTAAGTAGAGGTTAGAAATCCACTTGAAATTGATACCTTGAGAAAGTTAATGCATCTGGTAAGATTAGAAATGTATTCCCTAAGGTCCTTATCAATGGCTTTTAAATGCATTAATGTTTTTATAACATAAATCTAAGTATCTCGGAGAGTAATATTTGATCTTACAATTGTTTAAAATTAATCATATTGTAAATGTGGTAACAACTGTATCAACCAATTGTTCTACTTAGGTAGATACATATTTATTTTATTTTAAAAATCAGGATGAGTGCCCTCCCCTGCCAGCACCTTGCCACCATCTCCAGCGCCAGAGGGCCTGCTTGGCTGAGCACCACCATCTTCAGTGCCAGGAAGGTAGCCTGGCGGGCTCCCCTGAACCCCCGCAAGCTTCCCTCGTGCTTTCAGACCTCCTGATTGTGCCAGTCTTTGGACCTACTCTGTAGAAGCAGAGGTGCTCATAAAGGATATTTTCTGGCACTCTCAAGTTTGAACATCTTTAAAGAAGGGGTGGGGGAAACCTGTAGTAGAACTGAGTGGAGTTCACCGTTCAGGAGATCGGGGAACTCAGTCTGGGCCTTGCAGCCCGAGGTCAGTCTGCTTTGTGGGGTTCTGCCACCATCTAGCTGAGATCAGGGGTCTTGGTTCTGCACATGGCAGTGCATGTTGTATATTATGACAGCAGTGATATAGTCTGTAAGAGGCCCTTCAAACTCATTTTTTCTTTCTTTTTTTCATTCCACTCTGCAAATTCTTTTTTTTTTCTGTCCTCTTTCTCCAGCTCAGTCTCTTGCTCCACCATATTATCCCTCATCTCCCTTTTTGTTTCTGCTCTTGTCCTAACTCAGATTTCTTCTATTTTTTTTTCTCTTTTCTTTATGTTCTTTTCTTATGTCATTCTACCTCACTCAAGGGTTATCATACCTCTATTTTGCTTGTTCCTTTTGAATTTAACAGTTTCTTGATGATTGTCTTCTCATTCTACGTCTTCTGGCTTCATGTGAAACCTTCTCTAATTCTTTTAAACTTATTGAAAGAGACAAAAAAGGCCACTATATCCTTGTGAAGGGAACAATTCAAGAGGAAGAGATAACAAATAATTTATTTTTAATCTATTGAGTATGTTAGAAAGCACATATGCTCCTTTTCTCTTTTCTTTTTTCTTTTTCTTTCCCTGGTGCTGGGGATTAAACTCAGCACATTGTTCTGCCTAGGCAAGGGCAGCACTACTGAGCTAAATCTCAGGCTTTACAATTAGTATTTTTAAAATTTATCAACACATTAATCTTTATATGTTTATCTACCAAATTGATAAGTTATTTTGGTTCTCATTTTCTTTGCTTTTTTATTTGACAATTTATGAAATCTGTATATATGAATAGTATGAAAAGAATTAAGGTCCACCCGTCGTTCTCCTCTTTCATCTCTGCCTTCTGCAAACTTCCTTTTCTGTCACTACTTATTTGGTTGGAAATTTGTTAAGACAAATTTCGTTATGTTATCAATATATCTTTGTACCTATTTTCTACTGATAATGAATATTAATTTTAAGTACATTTTATTATAACTATACTTAAATAAATGCATAATAAATCATTAATATCATTCAGTATCTGGTACATATTACAAATTCTCCAACTGCCTCAAAGATGATATTTGTTTTTCTCAAATCATACAAATCACAAACATTACACACATCACTGCACTGTTTCATTATACCAAAATATATATTGTATTGTAGAAAATATGCATTGTGTATATGCGTGGGGGTATGTTTTTACACATATGTGTGCACTATTAAATCAGAAACATGGTCATGAATGTGGTAGGATTTTGCACAATTGGCATATCAATAGTTTCTCTGGCAACCTTATGATGTCTCTAAATTACATGCTTGATTTAATTCATAGTCATTTGGGAAGAATATTACATATGTATTGGTGTTAAATTGTATCACTATGCTTATAAAATATAATAAAATTAAGTATGGGATATAATAAAATAGAAACAGTAAAATCTGATCTTAAAATGTGAACTCTTTTACTTGTTTTTGGATTTCAAATATAAGTATATTTCTTTTCTGTGGGAAGTTTTGCTAGAAAATGTAAGTGGTACCATCAACAAGCATATGATATTTATCAATTAATAAAACCAAGGAGTTTATAAATCTTAAAATTTTGAGAGTTTCTCAACTATAATTTGTAAATACATTATTTCAAAAATATTATATGAAAAGAAAATGAGAAAGAACATATAATGTTTGAAGATCATATCAAACTAATAATGTATTTGGATTATCTATGTTGCATAAATTTTTGTTTATTTCATATCCTTTTTTGCTGTCATATATATGTATATTTGAAATTTTTATTAGTATCTTCATTCCTTGTTCTCATGTATGTTCGCAATCTTTAATTTAAAAAATCAGGAAGACACGATAAGATTCTCATTCCAATTTTTAAAATTTGTTATCTTCAGGAATAAAGATGCTTAAGGCTATGGGATATGTGTTAGACTTTCTGGGCTGTTAAATCCAGTCTGTTTGGTGGTTGTGCTTTAATGGCCAAGATTATGGGCTTATCCTTCAGCATGAACTTGATGAAGATTACACTGGAAACAAAACTCAGAAGGAAACATTTTTTGACAGCCTTTACCTTTGAGCACTGTCAGTGGGCCTGACAGTGCAGAAAGAGACACAGTTTAAGAGCCGAGCAGTGCCTTTCAGCATGAACTTGATGAAGATTACACTGGAAACAAAACTCAGAAGGAAACATTTTTTGACAGTCTTTACCTTTGAGCACTGTCAGTGGCCTGACAGTGCAGAAAGAGACACAGTTTAAGAGCCGAGCAGTGCTGGGTGCTCTGTTGGCTGAATTCCACCTGAGCTCACCCTGCTAGGAGACATCGGGGAGCTGAGGGATGCACGGCTCCAGAATCCATGGCCTCTGCAATCCCAAAGTCAAAATATTTTACCAAGTAGGTTTATTTCTTTGTGTTAAAAATGAAAATAGCTCCGAGGCCCTCTGGTGAGCTAGATTCAGGGTGTCAGTAGCCAGTGTGGTTGTGGAAACTGCAGCTCCCTGAAGCAGTGGCCCCTCTGCCGGAGTCCTTGCCTGGCAGCAGCAGGTGAATCACCACAATCTATTAGCATCCTGGAGTGGGCGGGTGACTGTATAGTTCCTGGGTCATTCCTGGGGGCCAAGCCTTGATGTGATGCATCGGCTGCAGCATCTTTGCGTCAGGGCCTCGGGATAGGTTCCTCCCAGGCCTGGAATGTGCTCTTCTGAGCTCCTCACCTGGCCGGCTTTATGATATCTTTTAAGGTTTTCATGAGGTTAACGTACTCTGTGACTTTGACCCTGTCTACTGCTCTTTACCTCTAAGTTCTGGAATCTTCTAAAATCCTATATGTCCCTCCCCTTCCTCTATCAGAGTGCTGATGTCTCTTAACACAGAAAAGCTGTTGCTGCCACTGCATTATGAGATTTTGGTTTCCAGGGTCAGAGCTTTCATCTCCAGGCCTAGCGCAGCAGCCAGCAGCCTGCACATTAGGTTTATTACATGTGTCCAAGCATAATTGGTGTACGGCCTAGAGGAACATAAAAAGAGACACAAGGATGTTCCAGAACAATCATCTCCTCTGCCCAACTGGTGCTGGGCTTTCTGAAAATTTGAGAAAATGCATGTTGAAATATTGAGGAATAAGGAATTATAATAGTCGCAATCCTTTCAAAGGATTCAAGAATAACATAGTAAATATAGTAAAATTACAACCATCATATAGTTATATGTCACTTAACAATGCGGGTATGCTCTGAGAAAGGTGTAATTACTCCATTCCATTGTTATGCAAACAATACATTATACTTAGGTAAGCCTGGGGGTGTGCACTACTGCACCCCAGGACTACATGGTTTGCTCACTGCCCCTGAGAAAAGCTGTTCAGCATATTAGTGACAGGCACTGTCTGCTTTGAAAGTGAGCATCAGAATATTTTAGCCAGGCCATTCTGAACTGTTGGATTCTAGGGAAATAGCCTCTCTGCTCACTTACTTAGTTTCAGGAAGATTTTTCCATTTCCACTGGAGAAGAATAAATATTTTCTTTATTGACTGATCAGCTATTAATTGGTGCCTACAGAGTAAATCATAACAATTTATCATCACTTGAGAGTAAAGTCTTGTCCCTTCTTCCTTTGTCAACCTAGAAAGCACCATCACCATTACATTTCCAGAAATATTTTCTTTTCCACTCTATGGGAAATTCTATGTCAGTTTTTAAATGCCGTTGTACATATTTTTAGTTCAACCTGCCTCTACATGACACTCATTGAGGATGGAAATGAGGGACAGCAAGAGGCTTATCTCCCTTTGCATGCTGAGTGTGCAATCATTTAAGGTGGAAACCATGCACCAATGGCCACAGTTAAACAGCAGCAGTCCATGCTGGGGGTTTACACCTGAGGGGAAGGTTATGGAAAGGTGGAGCCAGGTGCTGGCCTGTATCAAGAGAGGGTGAGCTGTCATAAGCCCCAGAGGAATCACACTTCCAAGGCTCCAGAGTAAATCTGTATTCATATCACCAAAGAGTGATGAGTGAGTTATGCTGAATTCTAAAACCAGTGAAGTGTCTTAGGTTTTCATTGTATAATATTGCCACCTTCATATTACGTAAAATGTTATATATAACAAATAAAATATCACATCCTTGGCCGGACATTGGATTTTCAGTTCACACCAGCTCTGCGGAGTTGCCATTGTTTGTGTTATACACTCAGGCAAGGGTTCCTTGAAGGCTTCGCAGTCTGTTGCTCCAGAGAAGTAAAACTTCAGAACTTTTTAACAGATGCACATAATTCCTCTGAGTTGTGATGAGCAACTGGCTTCTTTCCTTTTACAGAGAATAACCAACATTCAGTGTAAGATTTTTCTGGAGGCAGATGCACATTATTAATGTAATTATGAGTTTATTAATTTTGAATCTGCTCTGAAATAATTTTATATTTAATATATGTACTCATGAGTATGGAACATATTATGATTTATAAAGAATTAGTTTAAAATGTTAAATACTTTACCATGCTGGGACATCAGATTGGTTCGTGAACATGATCCACTATAACTCACTGTGCCAGAAGTACAGCTGAGGATCAAGGAGCTTTGAACTCCATCAGGTGGAATAGAAAACGGTAGAGCAAAATGTCACGTTACCGAGTGTCATGTCCTATGCTGAAAGTGACACCTTTGCTTTGAACTTACTCCTTATTTCCATTTCTTTCATCAATTAATCCCAATTCCTGACCCAAATAGTGCAGTTAATGCTAAATCTTGTCCATTCTCTCCCTTCATATCTTGTTTTCATTGTTCCAGATAAAGGCATCCTTACCTGGTCCACAGCCTTAGATTATATTTTCCTTTCCTTGATTGTAGAAGGATAGAATGGAAATAATGAGATATATAAATTAATGAAATAAATGTTAACACTGAAAGTAAATGACTCATATTTAGAAGACTTGGAAAATTTGAAGAATTTGGGAAAAACCATATGCTTTTAGAAGATGTATAGGAGAGATTCACCTTCTTTCTGAATTACTTCTTATGTGATTTTTATTAAATATGTAATTTATTTGGCCTCAGTGCTTGTCCTTAAGGTATATATATTTGTATAAAAGGTTAGAGTTCAGAATTTAGGATTGCAATTTAAACAAACTCAAGTGTAGACATCCAATATGAAAATGTACATCTATCATTTTTAAAGAAATGATCATCTCTCTCATTTCTTAAAATAAACCATAAAGTATATAAAATACATATACATCATGCATATCCTCTTCTATATAACAAAGAAACCAACAAACAGGCACATGTAATGCACAGACATTTTAAAAGCAAATTGCTTTTTCTGAGAAGCAAATTGCTGCTTGTCATTTTTGTATTAAAATATGATTTTTATATCTAAACAAACAATATCCTTCCTCTGAAGAGCTATCTCAAGTTCAAATTTAGTAGCAGGTTTTCTTCTTTATATATTTTCTTTCTTAGCTGAGTGTTATTTGTCCTGCTGTGCAACCTAAATTCCTGATGTTTCAAAATCAACCTATTCCTCTTGGTTCCTGTTTCTCCAAAATAAAACAAGTGCTAAGATAGAGGTTTGCCAAGGCTAAAATTAATTTACAGCCTGTATTTGCTTTCTCCTTCAGGAGTTATCTTGTGATGTCTGAGCAAAGCATTAGTGTGTGGTCTTGTGACATTTGCATTTGTTAGCATGCCATTATAGATAAATATAGTCTTTGCCTCTAGAGTGAAGTGAATGAAAAATAATGTAAGCTCCTGGGGTGGACCCGGTCAAGGCCTCAATCTAAGTTTCTTCCCAAAATTTGCCCCCTAACCCTAAGGTTCCTAGGAGAAAGATGCAATGTATGTATCTTGTGATTTTTGCTATCTCCAAAATCCTGTCATACTTGTGTGTCAAGTTGTTGAAACTTGTCACCATTAGCTGGCCGGGGAAAATGTCCTTCTCATCTGTTGTGTGGCATAAGGGGGCACGGTGGGCTACAGCTTGGCTTTAATTAAATTCATCCTCAGAGTCTAAGCCGGAGCGATGATGTAAAACTCATCCACCCGGAGCTTCAAAACTTCCATGACCAAGAACACTTGAGAAACTTCATGAATACTAAACCAGCACTACAAAGAATTTTAAACAATATCCTAGAAAAAGAAAATGAAGATCACAACACAAGGAGGCCCAACAGAGCAAATGAAATAGCCAAGGCAAGAAACTAAAAGGAGAGGACAAAAAATAAAAGAGTCAACCAAGGGACAATAACATGACAATAATAAGTCAGTACATATCAGTTATAACTATCAATGTCAATGGCCTCAATTCACCAATCAAGAGAAATAGATTGGCAGAAAGGATTCAGAAGCAAAATCCAACAATATGTTGTGTACAAGAAACACACCTAGTTTAAAAAGAAGCCCACAGACTGAGAGTGAAAGGATGGAAAACAATTCTACACATGACAGGAGCACAGAAAAAAGCAGGGGCAGCAATCTTATTCACAGACAAAGTAAATTTCAAACCAAAACTGATTAAGAGAAACAAAGAAGGCCACTATATTCTTGAAAAGGGAACAATTCAAGAGGAAGAAATGACAACCATAAACATATATGCACCAAATATAAATGCCCCCAACTATATAAACACAAATATTAAGTAACATGAAAAACCAAATAACCACTAATACAGTTGTAGTGGGGGATCTGAATACCCCACTATCAAAAATAGACAGATCATCTAGGCAAAAAATCAACAATGAAATACTAGAACTGAACCAAGCTTTTGAACGTATGGACTTATTAGACATCTATAGAGTGTTCCACCCCACAAAATCAAAATATATTTTCTTTTCAGATGCATATGGGTCATTCTCCAAGATAGATCACATACTAGCTCACAAAACAGGATTGAAGAAATGCAAAAGAATTGAAGTTATTCCCTGTATATTATCAGATCACAGTGCAATAAAGCTGGACATCAATAGCATAAGAAACGGTAGGAATTTCACAAACACATGGAAATTGAACAACACTCTCCTGAACAATCAATGGATCACAGAGGAAATTAAAGAAGAAATCAGACAGTTTTTACAAATAAATGAAAACTCCAATACAACATACAGGAATCTATGGGACATAATGAAAGCAGTTCTACATGGAAAATTCATAGCAATGAATGCCCACATTAGGAAAACAGAGCAAGCTCAAATAAACAAACTAATGATGACTCTTAGACTCCTAGAAAAACAAGAGCAAGAAAAATTCAAAGCTCAAACAAGAGAGGAAATTATAAAGATTACAGCAGAAATCAATGCAATGGAATCTAAGAAAATGGTACAAAAAATAAATGAATCAAAGAGTTGATTTTTTGAAAGAATAAATAAAATTGATAAACCCTTAGCAAACCTTATCAAAAAAAGGAAAGAAAAGGCTCAGATTCATGCAATCAGGAATGAAAAAGGCAAAGTGACAAGAGATCCCACAGAAATCCAGAGGATCATAAATACATACTATGAGAACCTGTACTCTAATAAAATGGAAAACACAGAAGAAATGGACAGATTTCTAGATACTTATGAATTACCAAAGTTGAATGAAGAAGATAAAAACATTTTAAACACCCCAATTACAATCAGTGAGATTGAAAATATAATTAAAAACTTACCAACAAAGAAGAGCCCAGGTCCTGATGGATTGATTCACTGCTGAATTTTACAAGACATTTAGAGAAGATCTACTGGCATTACTCTTCAGGCTTTTCAGTGAAATTGAAAGAGAAGCAATACTTCCAAATTCATTCCTGGAAGCAAATATCACTTTGATTCCCAAACCTGAGAAAGATGTAACTAAAAAAGAGAACTACAGGCCAATCTCCTTAATGAATACATGCAAAAATCCTCAATAAGACTCTAGCAAACAGAATACAGAGGATCATCAAGAAGATCATACATTCTTACCAAGTTGAATTTATTCCAGGGATGCAAGGATGTTTCAACATATGTAAATCAATTAATGTAATATACTATATTAACAAAGTCAAGGACAAGAACCACATGATCCTCTCGATAGATGCAGAAAAAGCATTTGACAAAATTCAACACCCATTCATGATAAAAACTCTGCAAAAAATTGGAATAGATGGTCTATGTCTCAATTTAATAAAGGCTATCTATGAAAAACCAACAGCCAACATCATATTAAATGGCTAAAAACTGAAAACCTTCACGTTAAAATCAGGAACAATACAAGGATGCCCATTATCACCACTCCTCTTTGATATAGTTCCGGAAACATTAGCCATAGCAATTAGACAAGAGAAAGAAATTAAAGCAATAAAGATAGGAAAGGAAGAAGTTAAACTGTCATTATTTGCTGATGATATGATACTTTACACTGAAGACCCAAAAAACTCCACCAAAAGACTTCTCGACTTAATTGACACTTTGGGCAGAGTAGCTGGATATAAGTTGAACACCCAAAAATCAATAGCCTTCTTGTACACAAATAACAGACTCACTGAGAGAGAAATTAGGGAAACAATTCCTTTCACAGTAGCACCCAAAAAATGAAGTATCTGGGAATCAACCTAACAAAAGAAGCAAAAGACCTCTACACTGAAAACTACAGAACTCTGAAGAAAGAGATCGAGGAGGATATAAGAAAATGGAAAGATGTCCCCTGCTCCTGGGTAGGAAGAATCAACATAGTGAAAATAGCCATACTACCAAAACTGCTATACCGATTCAGTGCAATGCCAATAGAAATCCCAACACTATACTTCACAGAACTAGAAAAAAGAATCCAAAAATTCATTTGGAAACATAAGAGACCTAGAATAGCAAAAGCCATCCTAGTCAATAGACACATGGCAGCGGGTATAACAATTCCCAATTTGAAATTATACTACAAAGCCACTGTGATAAAAACAGCATGGTACTGGCAAAGAAACAGACCTGAGGATCAGTAGAACAGATTGGAAGACACAAAAACAACTCCAAATGCACTCAGCTACCTCATCTTTGACAAAGGAGCTGCCAGTCCCCACTGGAGGAAAGATAGCCTCTTTAATACATGGTGTTGGAAAAACTGGATCTCAACCTGAAAAAGATTGAAACTAGACACTTATCTGTCACCATGCACTAAATTAAAATCCAGGTGGATTAAAGAACATAAAAACAAAAACACTACACTTACTGGAAGATAAGTTAGGCAGAACTCTGGAAGACATTGGCATAGGAAAAGACTTTATGAAGAAATCCTCAGTAGCATGGTAACTAGCAGAAAGAATCAACAACTGGGATTTCTTCTTATTAAACAGCTTCTGCACTGCAAAAGAAACCATCAGCAGAACTAAGAGACAACCTATAATGTGGGAAAAACTTTTTACCAGCTGCTCCTCAGACAAAGGACTATTATCTAAAATATATAAAGAGCTCAAAACAACCAGCCCCCCCAAATATAAAGATCCAAATTCTAAAATGGGCATCTGCAATGAACGGATATTTCTCAGACAAAGAAATAAAAACAGAAAGTAAATATATGAAAAAATGTTCCACATCACTGGTCATTGGAGAGATGCAGATGAAAACAACACTGAGATTCCACCTCACCCCACAAAGAATGGCTGCTATCAAGAAATCACACAATAGTCAATGTTGGAGCGGTTGTGGGGAGAAAGAAACCCTTCTCCATTGTTGGTGGGAGTGCAGACTGGTGCCATCACTATGGAAGCAATATGGAGATATCTCAAAGAACTAGGATTAGAGGTTCCATTTGACCCAAACATCCCTCTGTTGGGTATCTTTCCAAAAGAATTAAAAGAATCATACCACAGTGATATATGTGCATCCATGTTTACAGTGGCACAGTTTGTAATAGCAAAAACTTGTAAACAGCCCATCTGCCCTTCAGTTGGAAACTGGATAAAGAAGATGTGGTTTTGTATAAAATGGAATACTACTCAGCCATAAAGAATGAGAAAGTAGATTCATTCACAGGTAAATGGGTACATTTTGAGGATATACTCCTAAGTGACGTAAATAAGTCACACATATGCAAATACTGAATAGTATCTCTGGTGTGAAAAACTAAAATAGTACTCAAGATCCTAATGGGACACTTAGCAAATAGGAAGAAAAGGACCAAAGTTGTAGGGACAGTGAGAAGGATACGGAAGGGGGAACAAGGGAAAAGGAAAAAAATATGAGAAAATGTAAAAATGGAATTAAAGTATTTGAAGGTGGGGAGGGGATGAGGGGGTGAAGGGAGGGCAGTGACAAGGGGAAAAATGCGAACGAAGACCTGGCATGTAAAGGCACAAGATCTAAGTAATGAATGTAACTGTGCTGTCTACCTAGAATGTACCAATAAATTCAATTTAAAAGAAAAAAAAATTTCATCCTCAAGATAAATCACACATATCTTTTGATTCTTACTGAGCTTTTTGGTGCCTTTGGAGTCTCTGGCTTTTGCTTTCTTTTGATACATTTTTTTGGATATTTTTTACTGAGAAGTCACAGGGTCTTCTGGCTCTCTGTGGTTTTACTGTATGAACAAAACCTCCACATAAATCTAAGATTCCATCAAGAAGATTGATAGGAAAGGGCGCAGTTATCATATGTATTCTTAGAGGTGGGAGGACTTATTTTTCTTTCTCTTGGTCAGCAACTAACCATTTCTGCATGTTGGTGTTGAAAAGAACAAACGCTTGCCACGAATCTGTGTCTATTTAATGCTTTTCCCTTTCTCTGTCTTCCTTTGCCTTTTCTTTTGTTTAGCCTTGGACCTCTATTGAGAACACAATCATCTCAAGGAGCCTGCAAGTTCCTTTCATATCTGTCAGGGCTGGGGAAACATTACCGTAGCCATTTCTCTTCTAAATAGAACCTCCTGAAATAACCTGGGCAGGATCTGTGTGGATGGAAGCTCATTTGTTTTAATTACACAGCCAGTGAAAGGGAAGTCCTAACATGTTCTTTATGTATTGCTTTGCATTTATAAATGAGAACCTCACCTTATGCAGATCCTTTTGGATTTCAACTACAAAGTGATAATGTCCTGTTTTGTCCATCTTTTTCTCCTATAGATCACATCCAGTCTCTGCTGGCAAAGATAATTTAATTCTTACCTCTTTCTCAAAGTGTCCGTAACTCTACTAGTAGCCAGTGTCATTTTAGCCTGTAATTTTCCAGTCCTAATTAAAACAGTTAAGCACCCACAGCCGTGTTCAGGCAAATCTAAGAAAACTACAGAACAGTTCACAGAGAGCAGGGAAGTTTGTACGTCTCCATGCTCCTCCAGGTGGGTATGCCGCACTTCACCAGCAGAGACGGCCCCTGGGCTCAGAAGCCAGTGCGGCAGATGCGCAGATGGGCTTTGGAAGCTGGCAGCTAAAGGAAGAGCGGGGCCACCGGAGGCCAGGATGGGCTGCTTCCCTCATCCTTTCCCCCACACTGAGACCCTTCACCGCTCACCGGGAGCCCCGATTTTCAGGACAACTCATTGTGTCTTATGTATCGCCTCATTTATAATCACCCTCACCAGTTACGGATTTCAGGAGACTCACGCTCTGGTCATTTGAGCAAGAATTCTCCGGGAATGTGGACAGACCCCATTTTTTCAGAACCAGGGAGAGTACTTGGCATGGCTGAGCTCTGGGCAGAGACTTGCTGAGAAATCACTGCAAGCCAGCATTTGCAGTGCACAGCTGTGCTCAGAGGAGCCTCCCGACTGCTTCTGCAGGCAGCCTTGGGCAGCTCCTTGCTTTGCTGTCACCCCTCCTGTCACCTGTAGCAGCACAATGGGCTCCTGCAATCTGGGGACCCCCAAGCCCTTCCTTTTCCCCTGGCCTGAGTCCTGTTTTCTGATCTGACTTTTCAGGTTAGTTTATCTGAATCCTTCAGCCAGAAGCCTTCACAGATGTTCTGGAAAATTCTTACAGTGTGATAATAAACTTTGGTGCTTAACCCACTAATTTAGAAACTACAGACAATATATTTTCTGAGTAATAGAGGCTATATTTTAAACATGTAATCTGCAAGAGACAGCAGCAGCATTGACGTTAATCCACTATTCAATATTTACTGAATGCAGTCTGTGTCACAGCCCTATGTTAAGTGCTTTACATTCATTATCTTGTTTGCACTCCAGAGAAACTCCATCAGATAAAGAAATTGTGGTCACTGAGATCACGGCACATGCTCAAGATGACATAAATAGAAAGTGTGAGAGGTGGAGTTGGCGGCTCGGTCACCTGACTAAAGGCCCAGTGTGCCCGGCATCCGCTATGCCAGTCCACTCAACCCGTGTCTGCCTTGACCGGCAGCATTGTTTGCAAGTCCTGGGCCTTTTACAGCCAATCACCCATGCTTTCATTTGACTGGCTACGTCCCCACGTGACGTTCAGCAGTGGTTCCGAGTGCAAATGTTCATGTCATCAGGGTAATTCGCAAACTTCTTGCCACCTGCTGGTCTGATATCTCTGTATAGAAAAAAATTGCTTTTAAAATGAATGAGAGGAAAAATTAGATTGCATTCATCTTGGCAATGATTTATCCTGAGAAAAGACTAAGTCACCTCTGTCCAAAATGTTACTTGTGGCAGAGTAAACCACTGAATATCGCACTGCTTCCTAAAATCAAGGAAAAGTCCATATTGACTTTCTTACTTTTTAACACCAAGTTTGAGGAGGAAGGTTTTCTTCTTTTTTATGTCAGTGGACATGAACAATCTGAGTAGTATTTACTGACTTACAGCATTATTTATACAACGGGCTATTAGAGCCAAGGATTATAGGGAGAATAAAATAGCAACTCTTCTAGAAAGTTGTCTAGGAAACCTCAGCAGAGAGGACACAGAAATTAAAGCATCCAAATCCAACAGGGGGCTGTGCTTTAAGACTTCAGAGACACTAAAGGATTTCTGAAGCAGAGCAGTGACTTTCTAAATCTGATGTTTCTATTAGTTGTAACTTTCTTTAAATAGTCCCCTACTTAATTTTATCTCTTCTGCATGAGCGCTGATTCAGTGACAGCTTCCTCAGCCCACACAGGTCCACTTAGGCTTGCTGCGGGACACAGCTGCGGGAGCCAGTGGGCTTCCCCCAGGACCCAGAGCTGCTTTCGGTAGTTACTTTTCCATGAATAAGTCACTGCACACCGGGAACATCACACAGGGTTCGTAAAGGCATCTTTCACGCTTGCAAAGGAGTCTAAGTCAAGGACGGGGGAGCAAGTCCAGCGGCCACGTGGGACCCTCGCTGAACCAAACCCGCACCCATGAACTCCACCTCTCCACAGACCCCACACGCCCTCCAGACTTTTCCTTCCATCTCTTGGCAGTTTGCCCTCTGACTGCGGTAGAGAGCCCATATCCTACTAAACGTGTTCATTTCACTCTCGTTGTTGGGTTTGTATAGTATTTTAACAAAAGATGGGAGAGAAAATGCAGTCATGTTGATAATGTCTCCAGATCATTGTTGGGTGCCCTGGGGGTTCAGTGAGGGTCCAGGGAGTTGTGCTCTTCCTGCTTCTTGTCTTTCATTCACTCAGCAGTCAGCCAACGAGTCGGCTGGGGGCACACATTTGTATGCTGGGAACTGCTGAAGGTGCCAAGGATGAAGAGGTAAAGAAGGGGCCACTGGCCACTCCTTGGAGAAACCTGAAGTTTGCTGGCTGGCTGGATGCTCTGGGAAATATTAGTTAGCTCTCTGGCCTTCAGTTCCTTCACCGATGAGAAATTTTATATAAGGAATGGCCTGACTCTGACTCCGGGACCTGGTTAGGTATTATACTAGGGTATGGCAGACTCGGACCTAGAGTGTGATTTTGCTTTTAAATGGACACACAGTCTTTTCCCACAAAGACTTCTCACTCCTAGCCTGTGTCCTTCTGAAGAGAGATGAGGCTTCTGTTACTATTGTACGTGGCTTTGATTCTAGGGCTATCTTTCAAATATTAACTGAAATTCCACCTTTTTCACTTTTATGTTTCCTCACTGATCACCATTATTTGCTTAAGGCTCAGGCATAGAAGTAGCCTTAATTTTCTTATGAAAAAAGAAGTTTGGCATAGTAATGGAATTCAAGAGCACCTAAGAGAGCTCAGGCCGGGCATTTTTAACCATTCTTCCATCTAACTGTAGAAGTACAGCAGTTTTCCCGGGTCACATAAAGGCTGAAGTCAAGATTTGTACCCGATGGTCAGTCTGTGCTTATAACCAGCATTTTATAATCAGGTGACAAAAGGCACCCAAAGGTGAGAAAATTTTGGGAGCATTGGGCTGCTACCCAGTTTGCCCAGGACTGTGCTGGTGTCAGCATGAATCTTGCACTCTGGGGACCCGCAGTCCCTGGCAATGGGAGAAAAGACCTTGGGTATTCAGCCTGGAAACAATGGAACACGTCAAAGACTGTACATCCTGTGAGGCTGAGAAAAGCTTTAAAGATAACTTACAGAAATGTGTAGGACGTTGAGATTTTTTTGAAATAAAATGGTTTGTTTTAGTGGTGAAATTAGTAAAGTGGTAAAATCAGCAAAAATGCCCTCATACAGACCCTTCATTTCAGTCTATCAAGAAATCTTAAAAGAATTTTAAAGTGTCAAAGAAAAATTAACATCAGAACACTGGCAGAGCATTACCAAAATATCAAAAATACTTTCAAATACATTCAAAGGAAATTCGATTAGAAGTAACACACGAAGAAAGAGAAAGAAAATACATTTCAAAGGTAGATTTATTAATTGTGGCCCTATTTGCATTTGTCAGATATTTAAATGAGTAATTAGCATTATAAAGTTATATCTCTGAAAATTGCCTTGAAATTACCAATTTTAAATAATAGCTGGCATTTTCAAGTTTTAGTGTTTGGTTTAGAGAATTGATTTCTAATAATTGCTCTTTTGAGTGCCTTATTGACTTCCTGGTAACTCAGTCTGTTCTCATCCTTCTGAACCATGAGCAACACTTTTCAGAGCTTATCTCTGGGCCCCTAAAACTCTGCCTTTCACAGATTTCAGGGCACCTCGCTTTCCGGATATCCTCACATCTCCAAGCTAAATTCAATCTTAGATCAAAACACCACATTGCACCCTTTAAGGGATACAACTGTGACTTGGCAATTAATATAATAATATTAATCATTAAATCTAGATCTTCTCATTTCATTTTCCTTCTTTCCCATCAATAAGGTTCTAAACACACAAGTGTCCCAAAGCCCAAACTCCTGGATCTCTTCATTGTTTTTTTTACACTGACTTTTGTGGTCATCTCTCCCAGTTTACTCTCTTTAAAGAATCACTTCTGTACTACAATCACCCATATTTTTCTTCCAGGCCGAACTTCTTTCCCAATCTCATTCTTGTGTTCCAACTTCTTAGTCAACATCTCGACTTACATGTTTAATAAAGGTCTGGAGATGTAGCTCCGGACAGAAACCCTGGGTTCAGTCTCCAGTGCCAGCAGTAAAAACGGTCTTCAACCTAATATGTCTAACACAGAGCCCAGATTTCCACCCCAATCTCACTCCTCCTGCAGGGTGTCTGTCCTCCAACCATGCAGAGGTCAGCAGCTGCTTTCCTCTGCTTCCTTAAACCGGAAACCCCGAATCACTTCTGCCAGCAAACTGTCCATTCGCCCTGGCCCCCAACCGCCTATGCCAGAAACCTCCAACTCTGACCCCTCGATCACTGCAAATCCGCCTGCTGTGGTATTTTGATCTGTCTCTGATAATGACAAACAAATTGATTCTTTGAAGAGATGTGAAGTCCCATCACTATTTTCCAAATCTTTTCCCTCATAGTCAGGGAAAAGGGAAATGCATCACAGCAGCCTAACGCGGGGGGAACCTGCACTTCCTTATGCTCTCCTCTGTTTCTACTCCCTAGCTGCCTAGGTTGAGCTCCTGCCTCAGGGCTGGGACACTCTCTTCACTCTTCCAACTGTCTTCCCTTAGACCTCTCCACAATCCTGCTGGCTTTATTTACTTTTTCACACTAGTCTTGCATCCTGACAACTTTATTTAAAATTATACGCACATATTTCCTCACTGCCAACACTGTCTACCTTTCCCACTTTACTTTGCTCATGGCTTTATACCCATAGTCCAAACATAACCATTAATAGTGGCACACTGTGTTATGATTTTACCAAAATAGCGTGCTCTACCAAAACAGTGTGCTAGATGTGTCCAGAGAAATGAGTCACAGGACACTGGACTCTGGCCCTGTTCTGTCATTAGCAGTCAGGCCAGTCCATATGCCATGTTTAGATTAGTCAGCTTTCTGATGCCGGAACAAACAACCTGGCATCCATAACTTACAAGAGAAAAGGTTGGTTTCAGCTCCTGGTTTCAGAGTTGAGCATCCTTGATCAGCTGATTCCAAGGCAGAGCCATCACAGTGGAAGGAATGGCAGAGGAAAGCTGTTTGTTTCATGGCAGCAGGAAGCAGAGGGTAGGAAGAAGCCAGAGAGAGAAGGGGTGGGAAGTATATTCCCTTCCAAAGCTTGCCCCAGCACCCACCTCCTCCACCTGGGCCTCACCTCCTGGGGTGCGTTCAGCTATGGTCTCTTCTGTGAGTTAACACTGATGAGTTGGTGTCCTTGTCATCCAAGCTCCTTTTCCAGATTTCTACCTGAGAGTCACACTTTCCCCACTTTGAAGGTGTGTTGAGATCACGCACAGAGCGGGTCTAGGCAGCAAGTACTGGTTTAGCAAGTACTTCCCTTTCAGCCACTCCCATCCATGTGGGTAGTGTTACTTGGGTGCACAACATTCAGCATAGCCCTGCAATGCTGAGCACTCCATGCTCATGAGGAGCACACTGGCTATCTGACCATCAATTCTGAAGACTTCCACCTTCAATGAAGGTGGTTTTTAAATGGAAATTGACACGTTTTACTTTAACGGACATCTCAAATTTCCTTAGTGATCTCCTTGGAACCAACACCACACTGGTGACTGGTTAGTCAGCTAGCTTTTCCTGGCCTTATTACATGACCATGTGGCCAGTGTATTGGATAGCACCCTTAGGTTGGTGAAAAAAAAGCTAATTGTAGGGACAAACAGCACTCAATTCAGTCCACCAAGCTAATTTCCTGTAATTTATTCAATCAGAACAATAGCCTTGCAAGCAATGGTGCTGTCAGTTCACCTTGCAACTGAATGAGAAAGAGCCATTCACGGACACCACCCAAGTAGCAAGATGGTCTGGGGGCTTCTTGTGGGTTCCAAAGAGGGTCACCCAAGAAGGGTTTCTCTGCTCTTCAGTATGTCACTGTGTCCTTTTGGGACATGAACCGTCATTTTTTTCTCTATCGGGGCATTTCCCTGCCATCACTCAAGGTACTCAGCTCATTATACTGTTTAGGACTATTTTATATCCTTCACTGTAGAGACAATGTCCATCAAGGGTGATATCCAGTTACTGTCTCTGAAAGGGTCCTATTTGTTCTGAATCCTGGTGTCTACGGCTGGGTCATTCTCATAAGATTTCATCATACTCTCCATCTCAGCTCCACTCAGACAATCATACAGGTAATCTGTCTAGAACTGTGCCCCAGCTTTTCTTCTATGCTGCCTGAGACGAATGACTCCTATGAGCTCGGGTGATCTAATTGATTTCTACTTTGTACGTTAATTAACACGGCCCACAGGATAGATTTTCAGGCCTTCTGTTTTACAATAGTAGGTAGAGGAAGCATTCTCCAGTAAGACACAACATAGTACTTTCATCCTGTGATCACCCTCCAGCCTCAGTCCTGTTATAGATTGTGGAAAAGATGACGGTACCACCTCACATAGAACCTGGCTGGCTCTCACCCTATGGCCCCTCTCCTTGTGTTCTGTGTCCTCTCGGTTTGACTGTAGCCCTGACTCTAGTCTCGTGGTGAGTTTCGCGTCACAGTGTTTCCCAGACCACAGAGCCCAAGCAGCGACCCCGCTCTGGCCCTGGACATTTGTTCCTGAAACTGTGTCAGTCTTGGAAATGGTTACATTGCTTGTGGGATCATCACCCAGATGACTCACAGTCCTACTTTCTTGGATTCCTGCAAAGTCAGGAGAATTCAAAAGATTTGTCTCCTTCTATACTGGGGGCCTTCAGGATCCCATTGCTCATAGAGAAAACAATTTCAGGAAAGTGATGCATAAAAAAACCATTTGCAATAGAAGTGAAAGTTCAAAGATGAAATCCCCATAGCCTTGAAAAGGAGAATAAAGATGCGCCCCACGCAGGAACCTAATAAGCCCAGTAGTGTAAACATTGCCGGGCATAACATGGGCTAGGACTCATGATATCAACAGGAGCGAGAAGTGGGGTCGGAGCTGAGCAAGGAGGGGCAGCACTGGGAGGGAGAGGGAAGGGAACTAAAACAAAAAGGAAGAAACTTGCTATAATAAGTACCTGAAGGAGAATAAAGATGCGCCCCACGCAGGAACCTAATAAGCCCAGTAGTGTAAACATTGCCGGGCATAACATGGGCTAGGACTCATGATATCAACAGGAGCGAGAAGTGGGGTCGGAGCTGAGCAAGGAGGGGCAGCACTGGGAGGGAGAGGGAAGGGAACTAAAACAAAAAGGAAGAAACTTGCTATAATAAGTACCTGTGACCATGCCTCTAGACAACTGCAAACCACATGAACTGTAAACATGTACAAACAAACTTTTTAAAAATTAAAAAATAATAAAACAAAAAAATGTGATTCCTGCCCAAGGTCACACAGAAACCCAAACACGCAGTTGCACCCCAAACTCACCGAGTGAGCCCAGCCCTGGCTCCTGGGCCCAGCTCCAGCCACAGCAGGACTGTTCTCCACCCGCTCCTCCGGAGCCACCTCCTCCGTGCTCTCAGCAACACACTTGCGTGAAATTAAGCAAAGAGCATGATAAAAGATGGACACAGGAAAGCAAGGAGACAGCGTCCTGTGCTGCTTCTCAGGAGGCCCAAATTCCTGGGCAGTGTATGGCTTCCTACAGGATAGGTGGGTCTGGGCCCTTGGCTTAGCCTTAGTGCTCCTGCATTTTGTAAATTCGAGGTTTACTCAACACTGAGTGTTGAGCATGCAGACACTTTGTAGGTGGAATTTATTTTACCTTTAAATTAAAAATTTAATTGTACCATTTATGGGGTAGAGTGTGATAATCACAAACATGTTGTACAGTGCATTATGAGCAACTCAAAGTAGTTGACATTTTCCTCTTGTTAAGCCTTTAAACAATTTTTACTTAAGGTGCAATGATTTATGGGGTACAGATTTCTGGGGTAGAGTATGATATTCCAGTACCTGTCCCTGTTTTAAAGGGAAATGTCTGAAGAGCTCACAGGAAATCTTCCAAGAGTCAGCAGAGGGGTGCTGAATACTGAGAGTTCTGGGAAGCCCTTGCTCCAAGCTGAGGTGTGAGCTTAGCAGGGGAAGGCTGCTCCGTCAGCAGAGAGCCACAGCCAGGGACAGGGAGAAACCGTGGCCCAGCGGTCCTCCCACCAGTACCCTGAGAGCTGGGGTCCTCCTTCCCCAGCGTGGTACCCCAGCACATACCGCAGAGCCCCAGAAAAACCCACAAATCAAAAGTCATGTACATTCAAGAAAGAGCACGAGAACAGAGTTGTCAAGGAGACAAACAGTCAGAATCCATCGGCATTCTTGACATAGTAGCCTGACATTAAGAAATGCTGAATGTTGGTTCTGTGAAACTCAAGTGCAAGAAATTAAGCAAAGCGCACAATGAAAGGCAGACAGCAGGAAAGCAGGGATGGATCTTTCTCGAACGGGAAGAGTGTCAAGAGATGGAGAGAGGCAAGAGGAGGGAAGGGAAAGGGAGGAAAACAGGAACGATGTGCTAGGCGTACTCACCAGCTCTGCACAAGGGCTGCAAACATGCAAACTTACTAATAAATTAGATATAAAACAACCAGGCTCACAGCAATGAAACACTGACCTGCAGGCTTCTGGCCTGACGATACGGTCCAGCTCTCTGTAAGCTTCTTTCTTACGGATTGCAAATGGTATGTGTTTTACACGAGGTGTAATGTTTGCTTGATATTAAATGCAGCACTGCAGAGGACGAACGGCTGGGGGATTCTTGAGAAAGTCCTTTTAGTTTTGTTTCAAACTTCAGAGGGAAATGTTAATTTTGTGGAACATTAGGAAACTTGACTGATAAGATATATTTTCCCTTGTTATATACGGACCTAACCATACAACATTGCTGTTGTACCACGTGCATAGTGATTAATTCTTGGCAGTTTCATATCGCCCTATTGATAAATTTGAGATTTGGGTAGCTACTAATTTTTTCCAGCTTGACTAAGGGTGACTGACAGGTATAAGGCACATACACTACAGGTGTACCAGGCAATGACTGGATCCATGGACACACTGTGAATTAATTACCATCGTCTTGCTGTTTATTGCCTCACAGAGCTTCCCTTTTTGTATATGAAAGCTCTCAAGATTCACTCTGGAGTACCTGCTAGTGTTTGAAAATCATGTAAGTTTCCAATATCTGGAGAATAATACAACATTTTTGCAAAGACTGAAAGTTTTATCTGGAAAAAAGGCAAATTCACTGGGATTTTGGCAGAAGTCTGCCCAGACCAGGGGCATGTAGGTGACAGGGAACCCCATCTGCAAGCCCCCCAAGGGCATCCCTGGAATGGCATCCCAGGCTGGCATATACTTTGCAGTAACTGCTGCCCACGGCTTTAAAGTACGGCACGCAGTAGAGGCAGCCATTAGGGCTTCTCAACTCCTCTCGCGCCAAGCATGGAATGTAAGTCTAAAGACAGTGCATATTTTCCTGTAAGTGTTTTACACACTTATAAAATACATATGTAAAAAAGGCAGAATGAGTAAGAAGGAACAAAATATCTCTTCTAATTATGTTTGTGGTTTGTATTGTGTGATCATAATGAAAGCATCTCATCTCACCTACTACTGTAAGAGGAAACAGAAAAGAAGGGGACTCTAGGATGAACTTTCCCACTCCCGATCCTGTACCCTAGCACGAATGCCAGGCAAACTCTGCAGGTGGTGAGCACACTCACTGAAGCCCTGATGTCACAGGAATCTAGTTTTTATACTTAGTGAAATTGTTCCTATAGCTGTCCTGACGTAGACAATTTGTAATCTGTTTAGTAGCTTTACGACTGAGTGTAATTTTGAAGTGTGTCGGGAGGCTGGCAGAATTCCCATGGGACAAGACTGGGAGGCTCCTCTGGATCTCAGCTGAGTCACACCTCACACCTCGGCGCTGTGCAGTGAGATGTTCCTGTTTCTCAGAAGTCAGGGCTCCGTGACGAAAGATCGCCTTCCCTTAGTCCCCAACTTCTTGAAATCACTGACGTTTCTCAGATCTTTGAGAAGGACTTCATTTATGTGAAGGGACCGCCGGCTCTCTCTGTGTTTCACTGTGACACTGGCGTGGTAGTAAGTGCTTGGCGGAGGTGGCCCGATGCTCCACTGATCCCCAGACACACATCCCTCCTGTTGAGGGAAAGGATCTCTACCCTCAGTCTGTTCCCACTGTGGTCTTACAGGTCATGGTGGAAGGGGCCATGTAGGTGGCCTGGTCCTCAAGAGAACTTAGGTTTCTCCACTCCCGATGGCACCTACTGGCTTGAGACCCTGCCTGTTTCCTTTCTGAGCATTTCTGAGCATAGTATAAACAGCATTTCGCTTCCAAGCAGAATCACAAGGCAGTCCTTCTGAGACTGTACTAAATGGCAATTAAATTCAATACACAAGGCAACAGTGTCACACTCGAGTGATGACGTCATAAACAGCCATGGTGAGTCTGTACAAGTGCAGAGAGAGCACATCCTGAGGGAAGGAGGTAGCAATTTACTGGCAGGCTATGTGACACTGCAAGAATTAATCGTTTCAGACCTATGGCAGCAGCAATTTAGTGCAACATATAATGAGAGGAAATCATTTTAGCCAGTCAACTTTGCAGGTGTCCCATGTAATTAATATTTATTTTAAAAGAAATTGTTAGCCAATGATCTCAATCATGTTACTGAGTAGTGTCCTTTTCAATTGATCTAAAATGTTTTTATTTTCCTTATATTCTATTTTAGGAATCTATTCTGTACCATTTTTCTCATTGTATTCATTTTTCTTCACCTGTTGTGATAATTGCAATGTACATGTTAAGCTGTATTTTCGCAACAATATTCTAGAAAATTAGTCTGTCCTTCTGCAGAATTGCCAGGAACCCTATGCTCTCAGTTTCTGTCAGTTTCGGGTTGATCTTATTTGTAACTTAAAGTTCTAGGTCGTTATTTAAATAACTTTGGTTTAATTCTTATCACCAAAGTATTGGTAAAGAGTTTTCACCAAATTCTTGTACCACCTGCATATGATTTACATCAGATTTTTTGTTAGAAATGTCTGTCTGCTTTGCTTTTAGAGTTAATCCATTTGTGGTAGTATTTCTAGTTTCCTCTACCTGAAAGCAACACTTTTACCGGGAACGTGAGTCTGGATGAAAAACCATTTTCTGTAGAAGACTTGAATGATGGTTCTTTTTCATTCTCATTCATCGTGGCAGGGACTGCTTAACTGGCCCCTTGGATTATGTGTTTTTGTGTATGTGATATTTTATCGCCTTCCCTCTGGAAGCTTCTCTTTGTCTTCACAGTTGTTCTCTTTTTGAGGTGCATTTTTAAATCTTATTCTGCTTCTGAACTTTAGGCTTTCTTAGTCCTGAATATTATATTTCTACGTTTCTGGGAAATTTTTCTCTGTTGCCTTTGAACATCACCTCTCCCACCTTCTCCCTGCTTTCTCCTGCAGGTCTTTTCAGATAATGTTGGAACTTCTATTTCAAAGAAGAACACTGAAGAACAGTGTAAACATATGACCTGCAGACACAATTTATCCACTCTGTGCAATGTTTGAAAATTATTGATTTGGTATTTTAAATTGACCATTTTCAGCTAACACAGATGCTTGGCGTATTCGGCAAATTGGAAGATGTGGCAAACTGAACTTGCAATCCTAACTGAAAGACGTTCTCGGAGAGTGAGTGTAGCTCTGCTCTGAGTGGGGACGCATCCCAGGCGCCACCACCGCTGCGGTCTTCCTCCAGGTGGAGCTGTTCCGCGTGACCACGCTTGTGCCGCTGTTTAAAACCAGAGAGATACTTTCTAATTGTGTGTCTTTCAAAGTGTCCACAAGAAAATGAGAAGGCTCAACTTAGCAGACATAAACTTTCCACATGATCACAATGTTCCCCAAATGTCTGCTGAACAGGTACACCAGAAAGTATAAAATGAAGGTTAGCCTAAGGGTCATCACTTGTCTTTTGAAATACGCATGATGAAAAATTTTAATGAGCTGCAATATTGACTAAAGTTTCCACAGTTTTAATTTCTGAATGAATATAAAGTAAATTGTATGGTTATGCTACTAAGAAGCAAAAAAAAAAAGCCCATATTGTATTTTTATTGCCGATGCTATTTTAGAAGAGTATGTGATGTAACAGAAATTAAAAGTTCCAAACAGAAACAAACACTGAAAATATGTCACAATACAAAATTAAAAGGCTGATAATTTAGCAGTTATGCTAGAAAAAATTAAATTTTGTGGCAGTATTTCTTGTAGTTGCTGATAATGCGATGATGGGTAACGTCAGACACTGAGATGTGGATATTCATCGTTAGGAGGCATATTGTGGGGGATTCTGGGGCTCAGACCTTGCTACTGAGTTAACACCACTCAAACCAATAAAAAATTTTTATGTCTGAATAATACTTGAAGGTGGTGCATTTGGCATGTACAAAACTACTGATTTTTTTAGACAGTTGAGAAAAGTTTAATGGGAGTTGTCAGGATTAGTAGGTATATTACCAGATGATTGTTAATAGTCACTGTTAGACTTTTTAATAAAATTAAATACAAAGTAGTATCATTTTCCAGAGATAAAGAATGCATGTTTTATATTCTATTATCATCCAGAAACAGTCTTGCCAAAAGAGCATTAAAAATAGAAGACAGCACCCTCAAACACCCCTCCGTGCACTAAGCCCGTTTCCGGGTAGCAGTCAGGCCCTGGGCCCGGGCTCCATGCTTCACCGAGCTCTGGCCGCCCTCGGAGCCCATCTTCGGGCGCTGGGCCTTCGTTCATCCACTCCGGTACCCGAGGGCCAAGCCGCCGCGTGCCCCAGAGCCTCGGGACCTGCTGCCCTCCCTGTCTACAAAGCAGCCACAGAGCCTGCTCGGTGAGCCTCAGAGATCAGCGAGACGGCAGAGGGGAAGGCGCGCAGGAGGGGAAGCTGGTGTGGAAAGGACTGAGACGTGCTGCGTATCACTCCACGAGGAACGCAGCCATCACACACGAGACGCGCTAATAAAAATAAAAACTTGCAAAAGATTGAAAGAAGATCTTTGCTAAGATGCTTCCTTTTCGGTAATGTCTGTGCTGGCTGGTGATTTTAACAAGAACACCTGGTCCCCTGTCTCCCTTTGCCACTCCTGCGTTCTGTATCCGTTTGTTATGTTTTGTTCTGCGTTCGTCCCCAGAGACTAGGAGATCGGAACACAAAAGGCCCTCAATACCTGTTCGAGGGGTAACGACAGGAATGAAGTTTTTTATACATTCAGTCCCAGCGCTAAGTAATTGATTGCATGCACTGTATTCTGGTCTGGAAATTATTGGGTTTGGCAAGAATGCAGAAGCAAGGACATTTTTAGCTATTGCGAGAAATTGAGGGCTGGGGGTTTATCTCAGTGGTTCTGCCGCCTGCCTTGCAAGCACAAGGACCCGAGTTCGATCCCCGGTGCCAAAAAAATAAATAAAATAAAATAAATTGAAACGTATTTGTATTGCCAAAAGCTAAGCCCTCGTGAGCTCGAGGGCACATCCTGCTATATGTGGCCGAGCTTTCCGGCTCACTTTATCACACACAGGTGAAATATTCCTCCAAATAAGATTTCTCAGTACATGTGCACACAAATAGGTACTCGTATAAACATGAAAATTAGGGGCTAGAGGTTTAGCACAGTGGCGCCACCACCTGCCTCGCAAGTGCAAGGTTCTGAGTTCCATCCCTGGCACACACACAGACACACACACATCAAAGTTGATTTTCTTGTTCCCAGTAAATGAATGCATTTGGGAAACTCATTGGACTAATTTTGTTTAGGATCTTTATATTCTCAAATGAACTCAATTTCTTTTTTCTAATTGAGTTTATTGGTACAATCTATGTATACAATGCAGTTACATTCATCATTGGGATTCTGTACCTTTACATAATAGGTCTTGATTCTCATTTTTCCCCTTGTCCCTGCCCTCCCTTCACCCCCTCCTCCCCTTCCCATTTACAAACATTTTATTTCCATTTTTTCAGTTTCTCAAATTTTTTTCCTCTCCCTTATTACCTTTTCCCCACCCTTCCCACTTTCCCTACACCTTTAGCCCTTTACTTCCTATTTCACATTATTAATTATCTCATTAGGATCCTGTGTACTATTATAGTTTTCACACCAAAGAAACTATTCGGTATTTCAGTTAAAGAAATCTCTTTATGAACATTAAAAATAGGGAACCCTAAAATAAAACCAAAAAGGAAAGTAAAAGAGAAAAGGCAATGATGTAACATTAAAATAATCCTTAATTCTG
>NW_022900926.1:2469508-2470618 GCF_012274545.1 Fukomys damarensis
GTCCCCAGAGACTAGGAGATCGGAACACAAAAGGCCCTCAATACCTGTTCGAGGGGTAACGACAGGAATGAAGTTTTTTATACATTCAGTCCCAGCGCTAAGTAATTGATTGCATGCACTGTATTCTGGTCTGGAAATTATTGGGTTTGGCAAGAATGCAGAAGCAAGGACATTTTTAGCTATTGCGAGAAATTGAGGGCTGGGGGTTTATCTCAGTGGTTCTGCCGCCTGCCTTGCAAGCACAAGGAC
Organism: Fukomys damarensis; assembly: GCF_012274545.1. Lineage (NCBI taxonomy): Eukaryota > Metazoa > Chordata > Mammalia > Rodentia > Bathyergidae > Fukomys > Fukomys damarensis. The sequence goes on from NW_022900926.1 coordinate 2,469,758, forward strand.
CCGAGTTCGATCCCCGGTGCCAAAAAAATAAATAAAATAAAATAAATTGAAACGTATTTGTATTGCCAAAAGCTAAGCCCTCGTGAGCTCGAGGGCACATCCTGCTATATGTGGCCGAGCTTTCCGGCTCACTTTATCACACACAGGTGAAATATTCCTCCAAATAAGATTTCTCAGTACATGTGCACACAAATAGGTACTCGTATAAACATGAAAATTAGGGGCTAGAGGTTTAGCACAGTGGCGCCACCACCTGCCTCGCAAGTGCAAGGTTCTGAGTTCCATCCCTGGCACACACACAGACACACACACATCAAAGTTGATTTTCTTGTTCCCAGTAAATGAATGCATTTGGGAAACTCATTGGACTAATTTTGTTTAGGATCTTTATATTCTCAAATGAACTCAATTTCTTTTTTCTAATTGAGTTTATTGGTACAATCTATGTATACAATGCAGTTACATTCATCATTGGGATTCTGTACCTTTACATAATAGGTCTTGATTCTCATTTTTCCCCTTGTCCCTGCCCTCCCTTCACCCCCTCCTCCCCTTCCCATTTACAAACATTTTATTTCCATTTTTTCAGTTTCTCAAATTTTTTTCCTCTCCCTTATTACCTTTTCCCCACCCTTCCCACTTTCCCTACACCTTTAGCCCTTTACTTCCTATTTCACATTATTAATTATCTCATTAGGATCCTGTGTACTATTATAGTTTTCACACCAAAGAAACTATTCGGTATTTCAGTTAAAGAAATCTCTTTATGAACATTAAAAATAGGGAACCCTAAAATAAAACCAAAAAGGAAAGTAAAAGAGAAAAGGCAATGATGTAACATTAAAATAATCCTTAATTCTG
>NW_022900926.1:2470991-2471270 GCF_012274545.1 Fukomys damarensis
AATTTATATATATGTATATATATATATTTATATTTATATAAAAAGACTAATAATAGTATGTTATACATCAATAGCAGCAACAGCTTTTCCAGGTTCTGCAGTCATCTGAACAAAATCATAGATATTCAGCACATTCCATTAAAAACAAAACAAAAAAACAAAGAAAAATATAATAGTCAGAAAACAGCAAAGTTCTGTTGCTGTTGTGGTACCTGGGACCATTTTTATTTTATTAGTATCTTAATCATCATCTGGAAAGAGAACATTCTAGAGTAATAT
>NW_022900926.1:2472288-2478106 GCF_012274545.1 Fukomys damarensis
TCTGTTTGAATCTGTTTTATGGATTCCATTTCTTTCCTTTGTTGGGCGTTTATTTTTTCCATTTCTTTCTTATGCTGGGCCTTCATGGCTTCTATCATGGTCCTGAGCTCATCTATTTTTTTGTCAGTTTCTGCTCTAGAGTCTCAAATCACAACTTCCAGTTTGCTCACTATCTCTATGGTTATCTGGTAAATTATTTCTGTTTTGAGTTTTTCCAGAGCCTGATTGATCTGTTTTGTTACTTCCTGTGCTTTGAGTTCAGAGTGTCCTGGTGGTTCACTTTCAGCCTTTTCATCCTCATTTGCCCTACTGTTTGCCATTGGTGAACTGGAAGTCTGTCCTTGTGTCTTGCTTAAGTGTTTTCTCATTTTTATTTTTGTTGTTGGACTGTCCTTGGTTTAATCTCTGGATTATCACCCAAATCTTCCTGATACAGTTGTGCCCTAGCTTCTGTGTTTCTAATGACCCATAGACATTCTCATCTTCATAACATCAGAGAAAACAGCTCATCAAATCAATGGCAATGCTTTACCCCAACTGATACAATCAGCAACACATTAAGATCAAGCACAACTTGGACACTGACCACTGATAGTAGTCCCTAGTCTATCACCCTTAAATCATTTGAATTAAATTGAAATCAAGAAGCAGTCCAGAATATGTCTGCAGTGAACAAAATTTCAATATAGTGTATTTACCATTTAATGGCTCAGACAGAGCAAGGATGCAAGACCCCTGATCTCAGTTAGCTGATGACTGAACCCCATGACACTGACTGACCTCGGGCTGCAAGGCCCAGATTGAGTTCCCCAACCTTCTGAATGGTTGAACTTCACAACGTTCTGTTACAGGTTTCCCATGCCCTTTCTTTAAAGATGTTCAAAGTTGGGAAGTCAGAAAAATACCCTTGATGACCACCTCTGCCTCTGCAGAGTGGGTCCAAAGTCTGACACAGGAAGTCTGAGAGTGTGTGGGGGGCTTATGGGGGTTCAGAGGCACCTGCTCGGCTACCTTCCCGGTGCTTGAGTGATGGTGGCTGGGCCGGGAGCAGGCGTGGCTCTCTGAACTCAATTTCTTGAACTTTTTCTCCCAGGTTGCAGTTTTTGTGAAACCTGAATTTAAAAACTGGAAGTCTAATTTTCATCAGTGTGAAATGGAACTGTCATTGAGTTTGTCCTTCCCTAGAGAAACTGGCAGTGTCATTAAAGATTTATAGATTTAGACATAAGAATTGAATTGTAGTGCAATACTGTAATATAAAATAAATAACATCAGAATATCAGAATTGTACAAATATCTTAAATCCAGGAACTGTAAGACATTACCAAGATTCTATTAATGTACTCAATAATGAGTGGCATGAAATGCTATTTTTCTGTCAAGTTGTAAGTGCAAATTTTCCTCCAAAAGCCCAAGTAAATATTGGTATTTTGGGGCAAAGATTTAGATTCCAGGCCTCCTGTTCTACATGAAAGTAGTTACAATATAAAAACATACTCAAACATCTATTTTGACTCTCTTTTTAATTATAAATTTAATTAGTAACTAATCTCTTATATGAGTCTATTTTGAAATATACTGATGTGTAAGGTGACTCAAATGCTTTTGTATTTTATTGTTGTGGTCCTGCAAAAGGCCTTTGGGTTTAGTCTTCCTAAGACGATGGCTGACAGGATTCCATAAATACAGGCTATGGGGGAACCTGGCCTGGGGACACCCAGCCCCTTTTAAGCTTTCTAGATCTTTCAGAAAATACCCCATGACTTCATTGAGAAAAGTTCTCTAGGTTTTCTTGTGCTTCATTTGAAAATATCCCCTGCAGTGGCTGGCGGAGCTGACATTCTTTGTGCAGGTGTGCTTTTTATTTTTTGCAGTCCTTTTTCTAGTTTTACAGTTTTTTGTTTTGCAGTTGTGTGGCTTCTCTTCTCCTTCTTTTTCACATTTTTTCAGATGCTTTAAAGTTGTATCGTATGGCTTTGAATTTAGTTATTTGACTTTTTTTTTGTTTTTCTGTACTAATCATTCTTATTTTTTTAATTAGTTGATTTAGCATTTCTCATAAGGAACAATTAAAGCCAGTACTTGTTTACATTAATTAATTTTTGAAGAAGCATCTATAATTAATATATTATTTAACAGAACGTTGTGGTTTCTCCATAATTATTAATCTTATATTAATTATTAATTATATATTAATATTAAGCATCGTCATGTTAGCTTCCTGTTCTCTTTATTTTTTATCTGAATGTTTATTCCTACACAAAACATCAGTTACAACTTCAAAATACATTGCATATTTGTCAAGGATGTCCTTTTTATGCAAATCAATTTCATAGCCCTTTCTCATGTGGTAGATCTTTGCTTTGTAATATTAAATCACTTGATAATTTCAAGATATACCCTTTGAGATTTTCTATGCCCTTTCATTAACATTTAGAAAAAAATTGTATTATAATACTTACATTTTACTTTTACAATATATCATTTATCTTTAAATTTTCTTCCATCTCACAGATAAAACTCAGTTATCTTTAAGGAATACTTAGACATTTGTTCTTAAGTCAGACTATATTCCATAAATATAAATTATAAATGTATATATATTGCATATATAGACATTTTTCTTAAATTTTAAAATTTTACTCAGCTATATTTGTTTTATCTTTAATTTATTTTTTGTATTGTAAACTGTTTTAAGCAATTTTTAATTTTTTATTTCATTAAACTATGATGAGGTTTTTTTGGGTTTTTTTTTTTTTTGGTGCTGGGGACTGAACTCCAGCCTTTGTTTTTTTTGCAAGGCAGGTGGAGGACCACTGAGTTAAATCCCTGGCCCCTATGGTGAGTTTTTCCCACCTATATGTTTATTTATTCACCTTGATTGAGCCGGGTTTTATTTTCTTTCAGAAATTCATTTTGAAGTGGAAAAAATTTTCCCTTTCCTCTGCATCTATTTTTATATTCTTATTATTTCTAAGTCTTTGTTCTTTTACTTCTCTTCTCAAACTGGAAGAACTTTAAAATTGGTCACTGTAACACACATTAAAAAGTTAATTTTCTGGGTCATTTATGATCTTTAAATTCTTTTCTACAGTCTGTTTAAGTAATTTCTTCAATCTTTTGTGATGTAAAAATCATTTTCTTAATTTGCTTTTTTATCTCAGCTGTCACTTTAGCTAATTGACTTTATTTGGGCTGCTTCTCATTATGATATTTTGAAAGCAGTTTATAAATACATTTACTTCTGATTTTCTTTGATAACCCAAAGCAGATATTTAAAAAATAATTTCTTGTGCTATATTATTTCCAATGGATTGATTCTTTTTGAAAACTATAATACTGTCTTTTTAATTTTTTTTTCAGTAGACACTTTGACATTTTTTGCTCTGGTTTAACTCAGATATGAAAGAGAATAAACCCTTCTATGCTAAGCGTGCTGGGAATAAGTTGTATTGAGATGCCTTGTGATGTATTTAAATGATGACAGACTGAGATCTTCAAACTCATGAGATTTATAGCACGCAGTCCAATTAACCACCCTCTAGAGATTTCCTCTCCACCTTGCTTACTTTGCTTACATCTTTCTTTTTTCTTTCTTTTTAAAAATGTTTGCAAACACTGATTCTCTTTAAAAGGATAGCAGAGTGTTTTTAGACTTTTCTAGGTGCAGGATGAGCTTAGAACAAGTAGGCTCTCATTTTGTATGAAACATTTAAGAGGGGTCAAAAAACTCAGTAACCAAATAAATAATGTTTATGTATATAAATTATGTTTATATAAATATGCCAAGTTCTATTTAAATAATGCAACTTTTTAAAAATTAACATAATTAGCAAGAAAAAGTCATAGGTAACCCTTGGTTTTCCTTTTGTAAATAATATTTGATACTTTTTCATTGTACATATTTGAGGTGCAATATGATACTATAACATATGCATATGACATATAACAATCAGATCAGAATAATTAGCATATCCCTCACCTGCAGAATTTATTGTCTCTTTGTTTTGAGTATATTAAAAATCTTCTTTTATAACTATTTTGAAAAGATCAGTAATGCATTGTTAGCTGTAGTTGCTCAACTCTGCAGAAGAACACTAAAACGTAATTGTCCTGCACAGCTCTGTGTTTGTACTCACTTGCCAGCACTTATTCACCCCCTCCCCTGCTTCCTAGTCTTGGAAATCAGTATTCTATGTTCCACTTCTAGGGAGCGACTTTGTAGCATTCGTGTGTGCATGAGAACACATGGCACTTGTCTTTATGCATCTGGTTTGTTTCACTTAACATAATCTTCTCCAGTTCCAACAGGAATCAGAATTTTCTTCATTTTATGTCCAAGTAATATTCAGTTGTGTGTGTATCATGCTTTCTTTATCTATTCATTTAAATGTACATCTAGGCTAACTTCGTATTGTGAGTAAAGGAGTAATGAACATGGAATCCAGGCATCTCTCTGATGTCTTGATTTCCTGTCCTTTGGATCTACGCAGTGCAGAGGGACCACATGGTAGTTCTGTCTTTAGTTTTTCAAGGAAGTTTCGTGCTGTGCTCCAAGTGGCTTTACCACTTCTCCTTCCTACTATCCATGTGGGAGAATTGTCCTCTCTTTTTGTCTTCATTTATTTTTTCGTCTTTTCCATGGTGGCCATTCTAACCAGGGTAAGATGATATCACATAGTGGATGTGATTTGCATTTCATGGATTACTAGTGACAGTGAATATTATTTTCATATACTGTTGATATTTGTATATTCTTCTGAGAAAATTTCTATTCATGTCATTCACTCATTTTAAAACCAAACTGTTTCATTTTCATTGTGTTTCTATACCTGCCAGATATTAACCTGCTGTCTTCTGAATTGTTTTCCAAGATTTTTCTTCCATTCTACGGGGTAATTCTTCACGCTGCTATTTCCTTTGAGTGGCAGAACTTCTTTGTGTATGAAGCCCCTGGTGTCAATTTGTGCTATTCTTCTCTGTGCTTTTGAGGACATAATCTAACAATCTTTCACCATCCCAAAGTTCTGAAGTATTTCTGTTATGTTTTTTTCTACTAGTTTCCTTGATGTGTGTCCTACGTCCACTGTAGTGAATTTCTATACATGGAGAGAGATAAGTGTTTAATCTCTTTAAGTTATTTATTATTATTATTGCATATAAACTGTACAAAACAGTGAACATCGCTATGACCTTTACATGCATGCACACAATGTTCTTTGGTAGTGCTTGTTCTCCCTGTCCTCCTATCTTAACCCCCTCACCTCCTCCCATCCACTTCCCCTCTCACACTCACCCTCTGACTCTCCTGTCATCATCTCCCTGCCAAGATTCTACATAGGAGAGAAACTTGAGAGACTATGTAGCGTCCGTGTGTGAATGAGAACATGTGGATGTTATCTGTATGTGCCTGGTATATACATAGATCTCATTCCATATTGAATTTACTTATACTTTTAATCATAAAATCATAGTGAATTTTACTATGGTCATGGGATTTGTGTCCTTGATTCTGTTTAATGATTTGCATATGTTGAACCAAACTTGCATTCATGTAATGAAAGCAACTAGATCACTATTTATGATTTTTCTAGGCTGTGGTATAATTTGTTTTGCAAGTACTTTGCTGAGGATTTTTGCACCTGCGCTGTTTTAGCTACTTTCTTATTCCTGACACCCATGATTCTAAGGAGAAAAGGTTTATTTTGACTCGCAGTTTGTAGAGGTTTCAGTCCATCATAGGCTGGCTCCAAGGCAGAGAAGAATTCATGTCCTGCAGTTACAAGCAGAGAGGGAGAGAAAGAGAGAGAGAGAGAGA
>NW_022900926.1:2478433-2481698 GCF_012274545.1 Fukomys damarensis
AGAGAGGGAGAGAGAGAGAGAGAGAGAGAGAGAGAGAGAGAGAGAGAGAGAGAGATAGAGAGAGGGAGAGATCAAGGGTGGAGGAGGAGGGTCTAGACCCTTCCAGGCCACACCTCCAGTGACCAATCTCCTCCAACCAGGCCTCACCTTTCAACATCATATATAACTCCTCAGGGGACTAATCTGATGATTATAACTCCACCTTAATCCAGTCCCCTCTCCAAAGCCCCATCTATAAGTGCAGAAGGCTTTGGGGGCCTCTAGATAGAAACCTTAACGTGTTCATCATAGATATGGTCTATAGTTTTATTTTTATTTTTTATTACTTGTTTGTTTGTTTGTTTGTTTTTTGAGACAGGGTCTCACTATGTAGTTGAGACTGACCTGGAGCTCACTATGTAGCCCAGGCTGGTCTCGAACTCACAGCCATCCTCCTGCCTCAGCCTCCTGAGTGTGGGGATTACAGGCGTGCACCACTACACCCGGCTCTATAGTTTTAATTTTGCTATTTCCTTCATATAATAAGTTTGCAGATGTTACATCCATTTTTATTTCGTGGAATATTTGAGATGCATTGGTATTAGTTCTTTTAAAAAATTTATGTCTTTTCTTTTTAGGATTTTTTTAAATTCCTATTTTAATTGTGTTATTTATCTGTTTAGATTTTTTAATCTTCTGGGTTTAGTAATAGTCATGAGGGTCTAGAAATGTATCAATTTCTCCTCAATTTTCCAATTTATTGGTATGTGATTTTTCAGGATATTTCTTAATGATCATAGTGATTTCAGTGGTATTTGTTGTAATATCTCCTTTTTCATCTAATTTTATTTATTTAAATTTTTCTGTTTGTTAGTTTGGGTTTATTGATCCTTTTAAAAAAAACCGTTTCATTGATCTCTGTGTTACTCTTTTAGTTTTTATTTCATTAATTTCAGCACTAATTTTTATTATTTCCTTTCTTTACTGATTTGGAGTTTGGCTTGCATTTGTTTTTCTAAGGATTTGATGTTTGTCATTATGTTGTTTCTTTGTGATGTCTTTGTTTTTAAAATGTAGAGAGTAATATTATAGATTTCTCACATATGACAGTTTTGTTGTGTCTCAAACATTCTGGTAGGTTGTGTTTCCATTTTTTATTTGATTCCAGAAGCCTTTAAATGCCCCCTTCATCCTTCCAGGACCAAGTACTCATCCCAAGTCTATTGTTCAACATCCATGTGTTTGTGTCATTTCTGTAGTATCTCTTGCTGTTGATTTCTAATTTAATTCCATATGGTACCAGAAGACACAAAAAATTATTCAAGTTTCTTTTTTATTTAAGATTTGCAGTATAATAGTTTACCTGTTTTGGAGAACGTTCCATGTACTAATGAAAGAACAGTCATTCTGAAACTGTTGGATGTTCACATTCTTGAAATATCTGTTAATTCCATTTGATCTGTAATGAAATTAAATGGTAAGGTTTTTGTTGATTTATTTTGGTCTGGAAGACATATCTGTTTATGACAAGGGGAACGTCACAGTTACCCACAATCACTGCACTGAAGATCATCTCTCCCTTTATGATCTATGTGGTTTGTTTTATAAAATTAGATGCTCCAAAATTTGAAATGTATATATTTACTTATAACCATTATATCTCCTTTATAGATTTTTCCCTTTATTACTATGTAACAACACATCTTTCACTTTTCTGATATTATACTTAAATATACTTTGTCAGAAGATTATAGCTTCACCTGCTTGCTTTAGGATTTCATTTGATCAAATTATTTTGTTTGTCCTTTCATTTTCAGTATGCATATGTGCTTTTTATTGTGAATTATCTGCTTATTATATGTATTACTTACTATTTTAATATTTTCACTTTGCTTACAGAAAGATCCACTGTATTTTATACAGCAGATTTTAGAGCTTTACTTTTATGGTTTCTTGTTGAAATATTTGCATCTTTTAAATCCTTTCACAATCTGGCTTATAAATTTACCAACTATAATTTCTTCTAGGTTTCAATTTTGTACATCAGCTGTCTCAGCACCTTCCCCAGGCATTTAAGATGCCATCTTTATTACATATGCAGTATCTACCTTTACTTGAATGGGTTCATAGATCTTGGGGTTAACTTTTTCTATAATTTTTAATCCATATAGCTATTTAAGAAGTTTCCATAGCTGGTTAACTATAACTTATTCCTCTTATTAACATCAGTTTTTTAAAAAAAGATTTAGTAATGGAGGAGTCTAGTATTTCTGCATTTATTGGTATAGTATAATATTTTCTTGGTCCTTTATAATACTATACACACATATGTGCACAGACAGTATTGTGGCCTGGGAACTCACACTGAATTTTTTCTTATGAATACTTTAAAATTTTTAAATTTCTATACTTAGTACTTTATTGTGCTGTGCAGAATATTTCTATTTTGTATTCTGTAATGCCATCTGTTTTATCTGTGTTGGCCTCTGCTTTCAAAAAGATGTCACTGTCAATATAGCAACTCTCTTCTGCTCCTCATTTACCTAATTTGTCCACACTACTTTTCTGACTCATTCTAAAAGGACATCTCTTATAATCATGTTTCAAAATTTTGCTAGTCTTAGGTTTTATATGACTCCACTCTTGCAATGTTTGTTTGTTTGTTTGTTTGTTTGTTTGAGACAGGGTCTCACTATGCAGTTGAGAATGACCTGGAACTCACTATGTAGCCCAGGCTGGTCTCGAATTTACAGCGATCCTCCTGCCTCAGCCTCCCGAGCGCTGGGATTACAGGCATGCACCACCACTCCCAGCTCTTGTAATGTTTTATTTGTTTTCAAATATTTTATCATTTTATATGAATTATTTACCTTCTCTCCATGATATTTTTTTTCTTTGAGATTTACACTTTTAATAGACACCTTTAAGGAAGCTAAATAATTTTAAAATTAAGCCAGAGTTCACTTTCATAGTTACAATCCTTCCTTTGAAGAAGAAATGAAGTTTGTATGATTTATCACCGCGGTGCCCTCTGGAAGGTACCTGTTGTTTACCTTCATGATCTGGTGTTTGACTGGAAACAGTGACTCCCTGGTGCTGCCCAGCATCCTGAGCAGTGTCCCTGATGCATCCTGAACTGTGTCCTGGGTGGAGGCACATGCAGAGCTATGGTTTCTACTGAATGTATATTGTTTTCACATCCATTGTACTGCAGCTGAGGAACCCTGGACTGAGCTGTCCTAAAGTAGGTAAGTGGGTACCACATATATATTTAAATAAGTGGAAT
>NW_022900926.1:2481986-2500477 GCF_012274545.1 Fukomys damarensis
ATATATATAATATGTATATTCCTAGTTCAAAACATGGTGAGACAACCTTAAAGTGAAATAATACTTGATTATTTTACAATGTCACTTGGAGTGCATATAAATATATATTTTATGTGGGAAGACGATCATCATCAGCTCTCGATTTAACAAGGCTGTTTGAAAATATATAGCTTCACCCCACTTTTGTGAACCCTTTATTATACAATATAATATGTATATTCCTAGTTCAAAACATGGTGAGACAACCTTAAAGTGAAATAATACTTGATTATTTTACAATGTCACTTGGAGTGCATATAAATATATATTTTATGTGGGAAGACGATCATCATCAGCTCTCGATTTAACAAGGCTGTTTGAAAATATATAGCTTCACCCCACTTTTGTGAACCCTTTATTATACATGTCTAAATGCACAGAAAAACATGTAAGCGAAATAAAGGCAATGTGCTCACTGATTTTTAATTTTAATTTTTTGCTCGTACATTTTTTGTATTGTTTCTGCTTTTTTATTTTGATGGATGATCAAAAAATTGAAATGAATTCCCAAGTGGAAATGGAAAGACTAATGTGAAGGGATCACAATATTCACAAAGGACGGGTTTTCCCCAAATTCAGGATGTGGCTCTAGAACTGAGCTGCAATAAGCTATGACTGTTTCAGAAGCTCAGAGATGTGAGCCGGCCCCCAATAAGGACACCCTGGGGCTGAGGCTCTGGTCGAGGTTTTCTTTTCTATTAAATTTTCTGTTGTTTTTGCATAAAAATACTTCCCTTTGTGCATTTCAAGCAGGCGTTTGGAAGGTTCAGTGTGCCTCTCCCTGTGTTGTGCTGGCATTTACTGGGGAGCCGCGGGCCCTTAGGCAGGTGCGTTTTCCACTTAGTTGGGAACGGGAGAGGTGCCACAGACAGGGCAGGCAGCTTAATTATCAAGACTTGAGACCTGGAGCACATCTCCAGAAATAGGCAGAAGGCCGCTGGACATTAGAAAATGTCTTTTTGAACTCTCTTTCTTTGGTAGCTGATTGCTTGTGTGAATATGCAATCAGTTATTTTAAATCCTATTCTGAAGATCTGGTTGGCTTTTGTAAGACGGATTTAAGTCCTGATGTTTTGCAATACAGATCTGAATTCATTGCACTGCTAACGGTGGATGAATGCACTTCTTTCCTTTCAAACATTTCCATTTCACTCTGTTCATTAGGAGAACTGATATAGCAGCAGTGAGTCTGCGTTTTAGCTGTGCTTTACTGAGCAGAGCAGGGTGAAATCATTGGCTCAGATGGTTTACTGGGCTTAGGGGAAAGAAAAAGCCTGGCAGGGTGGCGAAGTAGTGCATTTGCCATCATTTTTCCTTTTCCCTTCCATTAACAACTGCTTAGGAGCAAGGGTAATGGATGCAAAATTTGGATTGTGAAGGGCAACTGGTTTTAGAAGTCAGAGTCCAAGTCCAGAGGGAGCCGCTGAACCTGGCCAGCAGGGTGGGGCCCCGGAGGTTGCAGACTGATGAGGTGGACAGAAACAGGCAGACAGCACCCTGGCTGCAGTGCAAGGTTCCCCTGCCCAGGGGTGTGATACCCTCCAAGGCTAACGTGGAGGTAGTGTTTTCTTACGATTTTTGAGAGGACATTTTAAAATATCTTTTTATTTTCCCACCCTAAACACTTCTTTTCGATTCAGACACCTACACTTTTATGTACAAGAAACCATGGCTAGGAAACATGGAGGCCTGGCATTTTGGAGTAGAGAAATGAATGTCACCGGAGTCCCCTTCCTGTCATTGTATTTAACTTTAATTGTGTGTGCCTGCGTGTGTGCGCTCATGTGCAAGTATGTGTGTTGTTATGAGAGACACACGGGCGACTTCTAGATTTAATCTGGACAATATGTGAGTGTGCAGGAAGGTCTCCCCAAAATGTATCAAACCTAGTGGCTTAAAACTCACACGATTCTTAATTCATAATTCTGCAGCTCAGAAGTCTTGGCACGACATAACTGGGTCTGCTGCTCAGGCCTCAGAAGGCTGAGGTTGAAGTCCTCCTCAAGCTGTGTTCCTGTGTGGAGTTCAGGGTCCTCTTTTTGACAGAATTAAATTCCCAGCAGAAAGGGTGTTCCTGATTCTGGGGCTGGCAGTCAGCCATCAGGGCTGCCACCTCCAAAGTGTGCATAGCTCCGGGCTGGCCCTACCAACAACCTGCTGCTCCAGGTCCTCAAGGACAGCAGGAGAATCTCAGTGCTGTATCAAATAATTTCACTTTAAGAGTTCCTGCCTGAATGAGAGAAGCCCATCACAATAATGACATTTTTGATTAAATCTAAGTAAAATGGTTTTACTGTCCTGTATCAGCAAATGCCCATAAGACATGCTGGTCATATTCATCCTTCAAAGGAGGCACAATTCAAAACGCAAGTACCAGTGGAAAGTGAATCCTGGGGCCATCTTTGGGTTTCACCCACCAAAACTTTATTGGAGAACTCCCGCATATGGAATGAAAAGCAGTTTTCCAAGCACAAAGTCAACACATAGAGAAGAATCTTCAGGTTGTGCATGATTTATTGGTAGATTGGGTTAACAAAGAGAAATGTCAATAAATAATTTTGAGAGCAGAATCTCAGGGTGGTCTGGTACAGCACAGAAACCCATATCACCAGGAAGTCTCTACATGCATTGGGAGGACAGAAGATGGCTATCAGCGTCCCCTTGGAAGGACAGAAGATGGCTATCAGCGTCCCCTTCCTTTCCTGTCCTTCATTTCTTCATATATTTATTCTGCTGCTCCTCAAACTTCCGTACTTTAAATTTTCAAACTATAACACATTGTTTGATAAATAACTACAATGTACATCTTTATCCCCTTTTAAACATGTCATGACAGATTTACTACCTGCTGTCTTGTATTCACGTAGAAGACGCACATCTATATCACAGTGTTGGAAAGATTAGTTATGCATAGTCAAAAGTGAGACTGTCCTGCTTGCAATCTCAATTATTTTATCCATATGGAGAAGGTGGGAGAGGATGTGGAAATAGAATCTTGGATGGAAAAGGAGGGAAAAACTTAATACTTAAATTTTTTTCTTGGTGTATGCAGAATGAGTTGGTATAAGCCTCATAATTACACTTTAGACATTCAACAGTAAGTCACTTATTCTCAAAGTTAAATAATTACAATCCAATACGCCTTCCCTTGTAAAATTTATTTTCTATTTAATTTCCCTTTTCCATTTAAATTTGTGTTTTTTCTATATGGCTTTAACCTCTGGGATGTAGGCATTATAGTAAACTCTATGGGCATATGGGGGTTTTGCAACACATTGGTCATTTTAGGTCACAAACTGCATGTGCACTTTGACTTTTACTCTAAAGCGACAAAGCAGGCCTTCAATAAGAACATGGTCACTTAATCTCACTTTTCCATTTTTGAATTTCACTGGAAATGCTTAGAGGAGTGTGGTTCAATGCTAGTCCAGTTGGAAACTCTTTCACATCCCGGAGAAGAAGCAAACTGTCTTGGGATTATTTATCGCGTTGGTCAGATGTGTTCAGTGTTCGGTCTTCTGGGATCTGGTCTTGGCAGTGTATTATTCTTTATTTCACTATATCACTGCTGGATTACTTAATAAAAACAACATTACTTCTGAGTAGTGGATGATTTATGGCAAGTGTTCATGCAGATTTCAAAATTAGGAGATCATATTCAAAGAAAGTAGTTTGTGTACTTTGGAGTTATTAAGCCACTGAATGTAATAAGCATTCATTAATTCATTTTGTTAAAATGCAAAAGAATGCCTCCATTACACGGCTGGCATAGCACTCTGTGGTTTAGGTAAATCTGCTTGGTTTAGGCATGTTTGTGTTACGGATTAGTCTAATTAAGAGACGGTGTTGGGCTATACGGCACCACACACGCATAATCCCAGCATTTGGGAATCTGAGGCAGGAGGATCGTGAGTTTGGGGCCAGCCTGGATTATACAGGGAACTGAAGGTAACCCTGTGCCATGCAGGCTGACCCTGTCTCAAAGATGAAACAAAACAAAACTGCTGTGTCTACGTTCAAGTAACAATGGCAGAAAGGAAAACTTGGAGTTTCAAATCAGAGCAAGACAATCTGAAATAAATCTATGTATAAATTACAGAAAGTATGCTGCTCACAAGGAAAAAACCGGTGACTCAGTGTTCATCACAGCCTGGGGAATGCAGGTCCGTAACAGCCTTTTTTCCTGCAAGATACAAAGCTTCCCGGTTTATGCAGGAGTGGAGAGCCACAGAGCTCTAGAGATCCACCTCACCCGGGGCAGAAGTGTGAGGAAATCCGTCCCCCTGGGAACAGCGAGGAAGCCCTGCTGCAGACTTTCGAGTTTTAAAACACAAATAAGCGATACAGAGTTGAATGACAGGGTTTTGTCTTCCAGATCCGAATTTAGGAGGCTGTCACTTTTCATGCAAACACCAGGTTGCTTTGTAAATGTACCAGAAAACCATCTTTGTGACCAGGTAAAACCTTAATAAGTCCTTCCAAAATAATTTTGAGGATGCCGGTCAGCCTCTAAGGATGAAAGTTTTTGAATTTGAGGTGAAGAGCAGTGGTGAAGGACCAAAACTTTTATTTCATTCAAAAAGGGAGAAAAATATTTGTAATTGTTCCACAAACAGGCAGAGAAATTGCATCTCCGTATTTCTTAATGATGACGAGAAATGTAAAGTGCCTCTTTCAGTTTTCTGCCTATGTTTTTATATAACTTGTTTTATGTATGCACTAAATCTTTTTCTAGAACCATGGTGGATTTTATTATTTAGTCACAATATTTACTGACCACATGCCTATAGTAGAAATTATAACAGGACAGTTATTAATGAGAAATTTCAATTTTTGCCTTTAATATGACTTAGACACTGGACCCAACCCTTACTAGCTTTCCTGATGAATAACTCATGCCGAGTCTTACTCAGTAGTGACCAAGATGCTGAAAAGCATATGAAATAAAATAGGAAAGTCAAATATATTTGTTAACATAATGAAGCTTGAGAGATTGTACTTGTCTAATATTATATGGACAACATTTCTAAAGCACTAATTTTGAATACATCGAGTTCTCATTGTTTAATCTTTTAATTTGTGCATTTTGATTTTCTGTTGGCATGAGAACATAGTATGGATTTTAAATTCTAAATTATATAAACAATGATTACCATATCATATCCTGTTATGCAAGTGTTATAAATTCATGTAAGGTATGCTTAAATGATGGAGTGCTGAAAAGTTACAAAAACAGTATATTCAAAGAAATTATTTACCTGCCAATAAGATTAGATAACCATAACATTTTTAATAACTAACAAGATAATAAATATCAATTAATAATTTAGAGGATACTACAAGACTTTAGATTTGGAAGTGTTTGGCATCCTTTTCAACATTTTTTCATAGGTAAGCTTTATTTTAGTCCAACACAGCATTCACAGTGCATAAATATAAACTTTGAAGGAACATCTTCCAAGGCTGAATCAGGTACATTTATTTTACTTATAATTACTTTATAAAAATTGGCACTGTATAGTTTATACTCATTCCTGTGTATCTTTAATGAAATATCTGCTGCATCATTTTTTTGTATATTTTTTATAGCTAACAGTAAGATTCTTTGTATACGGTATTATTGAAGAAATCTGCTTTTCAGAGGAGGGCTACTGCTCTACAACCAGAAGAATACTACATTTGATAGAAAGGACAATGCTCTTCAGCAAAATCAGTGATTATTGGATTAGGGCAAGAAATATACAAGATGATCTTCAAGCACCTTATGGTGACAGAAGGTGAAAAAATACCATCCACGCTTCCATGTACATATTAAAGTAGCAGCCAAATCAGCTGAAAGGGATCCCAGCAGCCAGAGCTGGAACAATATAAGCAACAAATAAAGTAATGTTGGATTATAATTCAATATATACCCTTGAGTCCATACTGATACAAATGGATGACTGGGAAAATAAATAAATGAAGTGAAAGAGACAAACAGCCCAGTAGAATATCTTTTATTTTTCTTGGTGCTGGGGATGGAACTCAGGCCCTTAGCACTTACAAGGCAAGTGACAGAACCACTGAGCCAAACCCCCAGCCCCTGATAGAATATCTTGAAACAATTATGTGAACACATTGCCCTAGAGGTTGTGGTACAGTACTACTCTCTGTGCATGTGGCCTTCAGACAGTGGCTCCCTTCCAAGATGTGTCATGCATAGAAATGAGAGAAAGAAAGTAATTGCACAGCAGAGAAACCTGACAAGCCCTACTATAGACAAGAGACTAAAGTCAACTGAAATACTGAAAAGTCAAGTTGTTGGTAGGCAGCCTTGATTTTATAAGCAAACCAGTATTTTAAAACTACTATGGTTCTTCTAAAACCCTCATAACTGTCTACTTGAAGATAAAATATCAGATAAATATCAACTGAGAGGCATTTTACAAAAAGACTGATCAGTAACCATCTAAATGTCAAAATTCAAGTGTGAAAAACTGTTAGAGCCAAGAGGTACCTAAGGAGATGCAATAAGGAGATTCAATGTCATATGTTAGACAGGACCCTGGAACTAAAAAGGGGATGATGCTGATTACATGCACATTTTCATATGGTTTCTGGGTTTCTGATTGCTTTTAGGCCCAATTAAGCTGAAGTACTATATTTACATTTAGGTAATAAAGTATTGAGGATCATTTCCTGTAGCCAACATCACACAGTTGCCAAAATCATACAAAGATATTATACACAAAAACACTGCATCAAGTTCCTTTCATAAGCAGAAATGCAGTGATTTGTAACACAATACTAGTATGTGAAATTGAAAAATAGGGGAAAAAGGATAATCTATCATTAATGACTAAGATTTATTTCAGGAAGGCAAGGTTGGCTTAATATTCAAAATTTTAACCAATGTAATTAGTCACATCAGCAGACTAAAATAGAACATTGCAAATACAAGCAGAACTAGCATGAGTACATAAAGTTCAAGAAAGAGCATTCATTCATAATAAAACCACTCAACAAATATGAATAACAGGGATGATAGTCAACCTTGTTAGATACAGTGGACATTTTACTATAAATTCTATCCCGTGCATTCAGGCAAGTAAGGAAAAATAAATAACAATAAAATATATCAATATGTGTACATGATATAACATGCAAATCAATGTAGAATACCTAATAGAATGTACTATACAATTTATTAAAAGAAATAAATGTGTTTAGTAATACCACTCAATATATGATTAATATATTTTCATCATTATAGTCTATGTAAAAATAATTGCAAATTGAAATAAAACCTTATTTACAATAGGTTCAATGAGTTAGAAATGCTTAGAGATATGTATAAACTATTTTTAATCATTATGCACCAAAATAGAAAAATTTTCCTGAGATAAATTAAGGAAAATTAAATAAAATAGAAGCTTTAAAAAAAATTGTGGGCTGGAATACTCCATACAAATAGAATGAGCTATCTTCCAAAATGACATGTAGATTTAATATATTCATCATAAAAGTGCCAGCAGACTACTTTGTAGAAATTGATTAACTGGATACAATATTTTTTTGAAAATACAAATTACCTGAGAGCTAAAAATATTGAAATGACCATAGTTTTGTGTAAAGATATGCTCAGGTCTCAAATAAATAAGATAAAGTTGAGGAAACAGCAAAAATATAAATTGGTAATTAATTTTGGAAAAAACACAGCATGTTGGAATAGAGAAAAAAGATGGTCTTTCAACAAAATATTGTAATATTTGGAAATGTTTTGTGATAAGAACAATTTTTGATCTTTTACTTCACATTATACATGGAAGTTGACTTGAATGAGCAGATATAAGCTTGAGAGTTGATATGACAAAAATTTTAAAGAAAAAAGAGAAAATCTTGATTTTGTTTTCAGAAAAATTTTTATATAGGGTGCAGAAGCATAAATCATATAAGAAAATAAACTGAAATGCATTAAAACTTCAAAAATCTGTTCTCAAAAAGGCATAGTTAGAGAAATGAAGCTGCAATGCAAAGTCTAGAAATATACACTTGCATTACATTTGTTATGAAATGCCTGCACCCAGAATATAAAATGCATTGTAACTTATAAGAAAAATGCAATTAGACACAGTGAAGTTACTTAAAAAGGCACTTTATATAATATTATCATATGACAAAGCAGTAGATAAAACATACCTAATATCACTAAACTAAATCACATGGAGATGCCATAAGCCTCACTAACCTATGACAGTTTATAATACTGAGAAGAGTAGTTTTGATGAGGTGGTGAGTAAAGTAATGTTCCCAGTGGAGGTGCAAAATGGCCCAAATAGATTGGCAGTTTCCTATAGAACCGATGAGATCCTTGTCACATGATCATTGGTGCACTCTTGGTTATTTATTTATTCATTTATTTTTGGTATCTGGGATCGAACTCGGGCCCTTGAGCTTGTGAGGCAGGCGGCAGAACCACTGAGCCAAACCCCCAGCCCTTGGTTATTTATTTAAGGGAATAGGAAATATATGAATGGTGACTAAATGCATAGATTTTTGTATTCTCTTTATCCATAAAATGAAAAACCTGGATGCAATCTAAATGTCCACCAACTGGTAAATGGAAAAGCATTTGCTGCGAGATAGATTAGAATTCAGAAATTAAAAATAATAGATATGCATGTATATATCACTGTGGATGAATCCCAAATCCCTTATGCCAAGTGAAATAATTTACTACTAATAAACTATATATTGTTTGAGTCTATTTATATAAAATTCTAGAAATGGCAGGCTGTAATAGAAAGCAGATCAGTTTTCAGGATTCAAGGTTAAAGGATGAGTGATTGATGCAAATAGATATAAAGAGAATTTGGATGTGAGGGAGTTTAAATAGCTTCTCATTGAATTGATACTTCTCAATAAGCAAATTATGTAGAGAATATAACTCTGTAAAACTGACTGAAATATAATTTAGGCATTTACATGCAAAGAATAGAGCACAAAGACCTCTCACTCTTCACAAATCAAATTTGAATAAATCATAGAACTAAATGTAAAATGCAAAATTGTAAAACTCCTAGAAAATCTAGTCTGTATTGGTTGGTCAATGACTTTTGAAATGTAACACCAAAGACACAATCTATGAAATAAATATTAGTCTACACTTAATTAAAGTTAAAAACATTTGGTCTGAAAAAGATAATCACAGGAATGGAAAGATAAGCCACAAACTGAGAATAACTACTTGTGAAAGATATCCAACGAACATGCAAAACTTAACCTTAAGAAAGTGAATAGTCTTGTTTTAAAAACAGCCGAAATATCTGAGCAGACAACTCATAACGAAGACATGGAGATGGAAACTAATATGAAAAGATATTCAGATCACATATACTTGGAAAAGTGCAAAGGAAAACAGTAGTGAGACTCCACTGTGCACACATCAGAGCAGTCAAAACCCAGAGCATCAGTAGTGGCAGTGCTGGCAAGGACAGAGCATGGTAAGAACTCTCATTTGCTGCCTGTGGGAATGCAGAGTGGTGCAGCTCCTTTGAAGACAGCTGGGCAGTTTCTGGAAGAGCTGAGACACTCTGACAGTATGACTCGGCAGTCCTGCTCTTCTGCGTTTCTCAAAGGAGGAGAAAGCTCATGTTCACACAAAGCCTGCATACATGTGTCTATGGTGGATTGATCCACAACTATAAAATTCAAAGGCAACCAAGATGTCCTTTGGTAAGTGGTTGAATAAACTGTATTTCATCCAGGCAATAAGATAGTATTCAGCACTAAAAAGCAGTGTGCTGTTAAGCCCTAACAAACCATAGAGGAAACTCAGAATGCATGTTATTAAACAAAAGAAGATAAAAAGAAAAATCTCCTTATTGTATGACTTCAACTAGTTGACATTCCATAAAAGGCAAAACTATAGAAACTTTGCTAGTATAGGAGGTGGCCGTGGGTTAAGGTGATTTAGAGTTGAGTGGTCAGAGAACAGTTCTGCATGACCCTTGGATGGATGTGTGCAGCTATTCTCAAATCCATGGGCAGTGTACCACTGAAGGACAGCCTGAGGTGAGCTCTCTCTCTCTCTCTCTCTCTCAGTGACGACGTGACGATGTAAGCTCATCCACTTTAGCACACGTTTCCCTCTAATGAGGACTTTTGGTGGTGAGGGTGGCTATGCATGTCTGGACACAGGAGATGGTTAGAAATTTATGCACTTTTCAGTTAATTTTGCTGCAAGCTAAAACTGTTCTGAAAATAAAGTCCATTAAAAGCAAAATATAATTCACAGTTTAAATGGCCAGTAATTTGGGGTTTAGAATATATGTGGAAATAAAATAGATGGCAATAACATCAAAAGTTATGCAAGAGGAAAATAGAAACATGCCCTCAGGATGGTTCTGCAGTATGTATGTGGTCACACTATCTGAAGGCAGATCGTGAGAGTTAAAAAAGCTAGAGGTATCCCTTGAGCACCCACTTTAAAACTGAAATGAACAAGTTTAGGAAAAAAGAAAACACTCAGGACAGGTAGTTAATCTACAAAGAAAATAGTGAAAGTGAAAAGAACTAAAACCATAGCAGAAAATGGATGGAACAAACAGATCAAATGATAAGACGGCAGACTTAACACAAGCACACATACATGCACATATGTAACTAATGAGTATAAATAGATAAGTAAATATTTCTTAGGCCTAGTAGGTCATGCTGTCACATGCCTGTAATTCTAGCACGGGAGAGAGTGAAGCAAGGCGATTGCAAGTTCAAGGTCAGCCTGGGTACACAGTGAGTTTGAAACCAGCCAGAACTACATAATAAGAATATGTATTCAAAGAAAAAAAAACTTTGGCCTAGGAATGCCACAAAATATGACAAATGGATTAATTGAATTGAATTGAATTGACATTGAATTAAAGGCTTATGTTACTTGAAAAATTAACTATAATATGTGAGAAAATATTTGAAATGTATTTTATTGATAGAAGTCTTGTATGTGGTATTTATGAAGAACTCAAACAATAAATGTGTTAGTGACTTTTGCTATTACTGTACAACCAATGTCATCTACATCTCAATAGCTTAAGGTATTTAAAATTGGTTTCTTGCTTATTTCCCTGTATCAGATTCAGGTATATTACTCAGGACTCTCTGGAAAAACGTAACCAGTAGGAAGGGTTTTTGTGAGGAGTTGGCTCCTGAGAATACCAAGGTGGTGCAGCCCCAAGATCTGTAGTTTGAAAGCTGGAGACCCAGAGACCAAGAGAATAATTCCAGCTCAAGCCTTAAGGCAGTAGAAAGCCTAATGCAATTCCAGACAGAAGCCCTGCAGGCCTGAGGTTTGGAAAGAGCTGTTGATTTCAGTTCAAATCTGAGGCCAAGGAAAACCTTACAATCCTGCCTGAGTCAGCCAAGAAAGAGGAGCTCGCTGGTTCTCATAAGGCCAGTCATTTTATTCAAAGGAGACATTCAGCTGACTGGCTGAGGCCCACATACAAGGGAAAAGGTGAGATTTGCTCCACCCACCAACTCCATGTTGACCTTGTGCAGACATGCCCAGAAGAGTGTGTGACTCGAGAGCATGTGCCTTGGCATCCCTTGGATGATGCTCCCATCAGGTCAAGCTGATACCAACATTAATCACGGCAGTGGACACTGTGCTCTGTGCACATCTTTAAAATTCTAGACTCCAGGCTGAAGACAGTCCTTTTCTGAGAAAAGAACTGGTGAGGCATTCAGAAAAGATGAGAGAATTGACAAAAGAGTACAATCTCTGAAAGAGCTTTGCTCTGAACTTGAATACTGGTCACTCTTCTCACATTTTATGGAGTAAAAGAAGTCAGGTGGCTGAGCTGATGCAAGTGGGGAATTAACCACTGGAATATAACGTGTGTCATCCAAAAGCAAGTATTTGTAGCCCCATTATGGGTGGGGTAATTGGGAACCATGATTAATTTCATCGCATTATCTTCACAGTCTCAGTACTATCAGATATTCTTATGAATTTCAGATTTAAAATAGATTAATTTAACACTAAGCATCTATATCCACATTATTCATTTTATGAATGTGGAAAAGACCAAAAATAATAAATGATGCAATAAATTTATTGAAGAATTATTGATAGAAATTAAGACATCATTTAAGATATAAGATAAAATTAAAAGACATGCAAAACATGGCTTGTGATTTATTCATTGTTATTTTATATGAATCACCATTATTTAATAAAATATTGAACTAATTACTTATTTTATTGAAATTGGCATGCAGATATTTGTTCTTTTAGAAAATGTTGTGTGAGGTCTGTATGCAAGGCATACTTTTGAGTTAGCTTCAAATATTGTTATTCCATTTCCAAAATCAGAAAATAATATGTGGTTGAGAAAACCTCATTGTGTTCCTTTTTTACTTTTATAGCAATATAATTTCTTACACACACACAAATCTTTTCACTTAGATTTTTTATGACATGGGGTTGCATAATTTCAAATGTAATTTTCCAGCTTCTCTTGCAGCTAGGTGTAGCCTGGGAGCCATGGAATGGAGTAGAAGTGATATGTACTATGATCAGCCTGCAGTGCTCAAAAGATTGCTGATTTTCCTTCATTTTTTTCTTCTGCCTTCTCATTATCTATGAAAAGACAAAGATTGAAACAACAGCAACCTGAGACCTACAGAGAAAAGGTTAAATAGACTCAATAAAAATGATAGGACCTTTGTCCTGAGCTCCTGGACACTCATGGACAGCTTACTTGTTTACCTGGATGAGTTCTCTGGACTGTTAACTTCCTCTGCAATAATTTTGAGGAAAGAATACAAACAAATCTATCCTGTTTGAGCTGCTGTAATTTGTAGTCTCTTTTACTGTAGCTTAGGCTGTACACAGTGGACAGACAAACAGATGAAGAATCTGGTATTATGTGTAAGACTTAAAATTGTCCAATTGAATGAAATCAACTAAGTGTATAGAAGCTCCTAGCAGTAGGTCTTGGCATTGAGTACCTGTCTAACCTGCTTTACTAATTTTATGAACTCTATATGCCTTTTGGTGATCTCTTTGCTGTCTAACCCAGGCCATAAAATAATTATTCACAAATATCTAATCAAATACTCTCAAGATGAATAATTTTTAAAGTCAAAGGTTATATTCTTTAATTATAAAAGGGAAATTTAAATTAATTTCTTCATCTTTTAGCCAAGGTCCTGGTAGTTTAGTTTGATCACTTTTCACTCTTAGAAAGACTCCTGACCTGTTCTAATATTCTGGGCTTTCTCATCCTTGTGCATGTTGAAAGCTGGTTATTCTTACTGTGGGAGCCTTGTAGAAATGGTAAATCTGTTGGTGGTCTTCCTCAAAATAAGAAGTGTGCACTTGTTTGATGTGACAAAGCCAGGACAACTGATTTAGGATTAGCAGGGGAAGGTCATAAACAAGCCCAGTATCTCGGGGTCCCATCATTTAACCCTCCAGGGATCTAACAATGGGAATGTCTGCCTTTGAGTTATTATTGAATTTATTCCACACAATCATTTTTCACTGTTTCCATGAGCCTATTTATCAGGATATTGAATTGTCTTTTTTTTCCCTTTTTCTAACAGCAGTGGAATTATTAAGGCTATTTGGGTTGCATTTTGCTTCAGGAGAAAAATATATTTACTCTCTAAACAAAGAGCTGCTATTGTCTTCAACAAAATGCAACTTTCAAGTGAGATCTCAGGTACGACTTCCACAAAAATAATTGAAAATATAAGAATAAATAAATAGGAAAGAAAACTGATGCTTCACCACTCCCAGATTTCTCTGACCTTTAAGGAAAATGAATGGCACCTAGAGTGGTTGTAATGAACCTTGGCCCAGTGGTGTAACATTTCCCTTACCCTGTTCCTTGATAATTTCTCTCCACCTTGCTCAAATGGTGTCTGTGGCCAGGATTTGCTTTTTTTTCCCCATTTTTCACCTTGTGATTTATCTGCTGTGATCAAGGACTCAGTCTGTTTACTGTAACTGTGTTTTTATTATCTTTGTCTAAGGATAACTTTATGATTATGAGTTCCCTCTGAGTCTGCTCTAAATTCTTTGTTGCCAGCACTCTGCAGTATTACTTCAAGTCATGATGTCTTACAATACACTGCTGAATATATTGCTGCGCACAGTGCAGACATTTATTTCCTTTCCTCCTCAGATTTTAATTTTGTAATCAACTGTCTTAGGGAGTGGTTTACTCAATGCAGCAAATGCAATAGATATAGATCCTATAACTGAAAATGGCTGGTGAGAAAATTTCACAGAAGCAGGCACATTACACATTCATTGCTTTCCTGTACTTGCAAACCCCCAGAATTTTCATTTATTTTGTAAATGTAAAGATAAGCCTGAGGGCTATCTTGAAATATATTGCACCACAGACACCTTAATGGGATATGAATGTGGAGCTGTCAAGTTATGCTTACAAATAATGTTATTTTCTAGACAATTTTATTTTGGGGATTTGTACATATTTTTTCCTGAGTGAATACGTGGATTAAACCAAGACATGTCAATAAAAGTGCAGGGTAAATGTCTTATGGATATGAAACACATTATCTGATAAAATTTATACATTGGTATTTGCTCATGGCTGGAGATATAGATGGGCCAAAGATCAGCGAAGAGGAAAGGAAAGAATCCTGTGTGTTTAGCTTCTTCAGCACACTGAGCACATACCCAACATACCGAACCAGCAAGGAGCAGATATTTCTTTGGGGATCTGTAGTTGGGTTTATGATCATTGAGAAGTGTGCTCTGGTGACATAATTTTGACCTTAAAAGAAATGTGGCATTGACTTGTTTATCATTTTGCTTTCACTTAGAGTGCTTGCTTGCCTATCCCTGACTGATGTTTATCTATAAAACTGAGATGTGCAGAGAACAATGCCAAGCCGGAGAGTCGTGGTTTAGCACATTCCTGTCTTTCCTGTTCCCACCCTGCCTTGTGTAGTGCTCAAGAACGTATTCTCTGAGCAAGATTACACAACTTTAGGATGCAGGACCTTAGGATCCTGTTCAGAACAGTGTGGGACAATAATGGCTTTTTCCTCAGAGGAGCTGCCATGAACCAGGAGATAAAGTATGTGATGTGTTGAACAAACAGAAGACCAGGAATGATGTTGCTCTGAGAATGAACCCTAACTCTTCTGGAGACATTTAGGTTACCCTATGGTTTGATAATTTCTCTCTTCCTGCTTTTGGCAGTGATGATGTCACTTCTCCAGCACAGCCAACACCACTTCCCTTGAACCTCCACACATCCAGAGCTGTTTCAAGACCATTGCCACAACCACATTACTTTCCTTGTACCATTGGCAAGATTCACTGTGCTTGAGAGACTGATGGCCTAATATTTACAAATCTCAATGTCTATGTAATTATTGTTAGGAAGAAGCATTAGTAACACATACATACATCCTGGTTTATATATGAATTGTTCCCCAAAAGTCTGACGTATTCAGAAGTGATGCTTTAAGTGGCGACTGGATCACAGGGTGTTGCTTTGTGTGGCTGGGAGGTGAACTTGGTGAGAAGTGAACGGCATGGGCCTGACCTGAAAAGTGTATTCTTGTCCTGACTCTACCTCTTGCTCTCGCTGCTTGCAGGTTGAGAGGGAGTGAGCAGTTTTCCTCAGCCATGCCATTCCACCGTGTTGGTTCAGCCTTGGAGCCAATAAACCATGGACTGAATGTTCTTAAACTGTGAACCAAAACAAACCTTTCCTTTAATTTGCTGGTTTTCGGAATTCAGTCTCATCCATGGGAAAGCTGACTAATACAAGTATTTTCTGAACTTTAGAAGATGATAAATCTACTTAGTTCCCATTATGCATCAGGCAGAGGGGAAGTGTGGTTACAAATAGAGTATAATGTGATTTGCTGTGACTAATTTGAAAAATGAGTCTTTTGCACTACAATGTTGGATCAAAGCATTGTGCAGATTCTCGAAATAAGCTAATAGAAAATACTGCAAAATGAAAAGGACAAGTAATATGAAAAATCAAAATAATTGCTTGCACTTCATTTATATTTTTAAGAAGAACAAAGCTCCCAAGGCAAGAAACAAAGTCAAAGTCAGCAAGGACAGTATTAACCTAATAACAAATAAGGTTTCATTTTCAAGTCAAGCACAAAGCTTCAAAATTAATCTTAAATGAGTTCACAGTGTGATTTTATAACTATCAAAAGAAATAGATAAAATTACTTGAGAAAGCATCCAGGAAATTTGATATTTGGATGCCACAGAGAAGATTAATAATGCATACTAAATGACCTGTACTTAGCAAACATAAATTTCAAGTTACTCTTTTCCCATGAGAAAAATGCTTTATCTATAATGTAAGACTGGAACAATGCTTTTGTCATTGTTAAAGACGTGGAAACCATCACCCACTTTTAGGAAAACGTTATCTAGGTAATGCAGGTACAGTGTGTGACATTCATACTGTGTAAAAAAGTACACGGTGTCACCTTTATCCCTTCACCACCCCATCCGCTCATTTCTTCCCAATGGAAGCTTCTTACTTTTCTCCTTCTACCTGGACACACTTTAGCTTCACCCCTGGGCTGGGTCCAAAACTTCTGATTTCAACCATGTGATATTTCAAACTGGAATCAGCACTTTGCACATCCGATTCAGTGTTAGGACGGAGACCCTGTCTGTGGCAGGGGGCGTTAGGCTCTCAGCTGACGGGAAGGGAGTGCCTCATCTCTCGGAGTCCTTACTTTGAAATTTACTGTTGTGATGTTTCCTTCCTGTCCCATCTGATAAACTTGCAAGAGCTACTTCCCAACCTGAACTCAAACATCATAAACTGCTTGATTTCTGATTAACTCAGTGGCATGAATTACCCCTTTGAATGCATCACAGATTGCAGTAGGTGATGAAAACTTACTGTGAATGTTCAAGTTAAGAAATTGTGACATGAAATGACACATTGCACTGAGCCCCTGAGAATCCCACCTCAGCTTCAGACACACTTATCCCATCATCCCAGTCACTTTCTTTCTCTTTTGTGCATCATCAGGTGAATTGTAATTCTAGCACCTGAAGCTGTGCAAGGCTGGAGTTATAAGCATCATGGGAACTTTGTGCGCATTCAGCAAAGTGACAACTGTGCAATAACACTTGGTATCTCATCATCAGAAAGGTACTTTTGAACTGTTTAAACTCAATCTGCAGAATTAAAAACAAAATCAGAAATCATCCACAATTATACTAAATTGTCAATCGAAAGTTTTACACATGATTCTTGACACAGCAGTCAACACCTAGCGGGTGTCCTGACAGTGATGTCGGAATCTAGGCCTGCTCCTCTCTCCTGGGAAGGCTTCCTGAGTGGGAACACTACCAGCAGAAGGGGGTCACAGCCAGGACCAGGCCTGTAAGTCTCAGCTCCACCACAGTTTCTGCAGTTTCCATTTTCTTCTTTGTCAGTTAAAGGTGAACAGTGAGAATTAAGTACTTATCTTTACACACACACAGGGTATGCTGTGAAAGAATATTTACCTAAAAACATAAAAACGCTTGTTAACTAGTTTGATAAGAAAATAATGTATAAAAGTATATAGTAAAAACATTAATCATCTCTGACTCTTTGATCAGGCTCTGATCAGACTCTGGAAAGATCAATACCATATTTTCTATTACATCAAACAAAAACAGTTTTAGTTTTTTTAAATCACTTAGCCAGAAATACTTGAAAATGAAGACAGACAGAAATTACACATTCTTACCATTAGTAAGACCTTGAAAAGTGTTGAAGTAAGAAACAGACCTTAAACCCCTCTACCCCTCCCTATTTACAATTATATACCTAAAATATACCAATAAAATTAATGAATCATAATTTAAAAAGAAACCAACTACAGTAAAATGCCTAAGTCTGGAATGGGTCTAAATATTTGGCCATATAGAATATGATCATCTTACCAGGGAGAGCAATAACAAAGACTTCATAAGCAGTTTGTGACCCACAACAACAACAGACATTTTTATATTTTTGGCCCCTGGAAAGAGAAGGCTGTAGCATCAGCACAGATCTGGGATGTCTCACTTTTGAAGAATCCAGTCAGTGTATTGCGGTTAAATCTGGCCACTCTGAACCAGTTCAGGAAGTCCTCTCTCACGTGGTTATGAAATCCGCTCTGGAATAGGGCAAATGCTGCTGCGGAACGCGTTCCTTAAGAAGGCAGACTCTGATAAAGCATTTAATGATATTACTCTAGAATGTTTTCTTTCCAGATGATGATTAAGAGGCTAATAGAAAAAATTGTGCCAGGTACCACAGCAGCAACAGAACTTAGCTGTTGTCTGGATATTATTCTTTTTTTTTTTTTAATGGAATGTGCTGAATGTCTATAATTTTATTCAGATGACTGCAGAACCTGGAAAAGCTGTTGCTGCTATCGATGCATAACATACTATTATTAGTCTT
>NW_022900926.1:2500999-2554009 GCF_012274545.1 Fukomys damarensis
GATCCTAATGAGACAATTAATAATGTGAAATAGGAAGTAAAGGGCTAAAGGTGTAAGGAAAGTGGGAAGGGTGGGGGAAAGGTAATAAGGGAGAGGAAAAAAATATGAGAAACTGAAAAAATGGAAATAAAGTGTTTGTAAATGGGGAGGGGAGGAGGAGGTGAAGGGAGGGCAGGGACAAGGGGAAAAAAGAGAATCAAGACCTATTATGTAAAGGTACAGGATCCCAATGATGAATATAACTGTATTTGTATACCTAGATTGCACCAATAACCTCGATAAAAAAGAAAAAATAAATTAAAAAAAAAAAAAAAAAAAGAAGGCAGACTCACGTAAACATGGCGCTGTGTCCTCATCCACCTGATTCGTCAGAACTCGCACCCTGAAACTTCTGGCTCTTGCCCAGAGTAATATAACTATGAGGGTCACATTCTGAGTAGACTCAGGACACTGGGGCAGCCGTGACAGAACAGCTAAAAGCACTCAGGAAAGAGGACTTCAGAACTGCTCCGGACAGTGGCAAGAATGATGAGACGAGAGTTTTCACAGTGAGAAAGGGACATTAATGGCCACGTGTCTTACATTGTAAGAGTTATTTTAATTTAAACACATGGCATTTTTGTCACACCTTGTCTGTTTATCATATTACTTGCCACATACACTGCACGCACCTATTTATACTTTATCTACTACACTGATGTACTGATACACCCACCTCGGTGACTTCATTCATTCTCATGGCTTTAAGTTCCAGCTGAATTCCTCTCACAGGTACATCTGCAGCCCAGAATCTTCCGTATATCTACTGTCCTACTTAGTTAATTCGCTTGAAAATGAAATTACCTTTCTGAATCTGAAACTTGACTTAGTGAGCTAATGCTTACCAACAAAGGATAATTTTTCTGCAGGTTTCACTGTATTTTTACAAGTTAATTCTTTGCTAAATCTTTTTTTTCTAATGGAGTCTGTTATTCAATATGTGACTATGTGTGACTTGAAATTATTTGATTGATTTATGCTATCCCTTTTTATTAATTTAAACATACACAAGTCTGGTTGGCACTAGTTGTACCAGTTGAGAATCCATAGAAACGGTCAGCTTCTTGTGTCCCCATGTGGCTTTTCTCTGTTCTTGATTTCACTTCCTCTTCTCCTACAGACA
This sequence comes from Fukomys damarensis, assembly GCF_012274545.1. Lineage (NCBI taxonomy): Eukaryota > Metazoa > Chordata > Mammalia > Rodentia > Bathyergidae > Fukomys > Fukomys damarensis. Next base: position 2,502,162 of record NW_022900926.1, read on the forward strand.
CCTGTCACATTGCAGTGGGGCCTCACTTGCACAACTACACTCAACCTCAGTCTCCTCTCTGAAGGCCCTGCTTCTGAACACAGTCACATTAGGCTTTGGGCTTTCATAGGTAGGTTTTGAAGACACACAATTCAGCCCACAACAGTCCTGACTTAGAGCGGTGTTCCAAGTGAGAATAGAGATGTGTGGGTTCTTCTCTCTAACTTTGTCCTTGAACCTTAAATCCTTGTTGTAGGGCTTATATTTGGTGGTCTCTAGGATGGTAACTTGACTCTTCTAGTTTGGATAAGTGAAGTCCAGTTAGTAGGCTGTCTAATTGCTGGCTAATTGCTATGTGGTTCCAGACAGTCCCTGGGATGGAACTTGCTCTACAGTCAGATCAAATTCAAGCTGGACACCTTCACAGGATCACTTTGTGAGGTCAGACTTTGTGTCACATTCTTTCCCTAGGCAGGCTGTTCTCAGTTACCTGTTTTCCTGGTTTTCTTAGGTGAGCTAGTTGATCTGCATTCTTTGAATTACTTACCATCATAATTTTTGAAAATACCTTTAAACTGGACTTATCCACACTTTCTTCAGAGGAAAGTTACTCTTGGGAGAACTTGGAGCTCCCTAATTCTTTGGGACACTTCTGTCTCTGAACTGAGCCCCTGAATCACTACTCCCAAGCTGGAGGCACGGATGCTGGCTCACTCCTCTGGGAGTGACACCGCTGCTTTGGAAATCAGCCTGGGAGAGAGGCATTAGTTTCTGATTTCCTCAGCTTCCTCCTGCAGAGTGCATCTTCCATCCTAGGTGAAACAAGCATGAGTAGCCAAAAGCCCCCAGCTCACATGTGGTATCTGGGAGGAAGAAAGGAGCTCTTACTTCTGGAATGTAACTTCTACAGCACAGGGCTGGGAGAGGGAGGAGGACTTCTGGTTCTCCTTACACTGGAGCCCTGGACTAGGCTGGGGGGAACACAGCCCCATATTCTTGGTGCTGCTGGCCTGGAGCAGAGCTTCTGTCGCTGTGGGTCTGTGGAGGAGAAATCATTTGTCACAGCTCTGGTGCAGAAGGCTCTTGATGCACTTGCTGAAATGTAGTCAATTTTCTTAGATCAGCACTGCTCCCACTGGGTACTTTCTAGCGTCACTAAGTGAATGTTTTCCATTGAAGTCTCCTGCTTAGTGATTTTCATCCGTGTGGTAGTTCTCTGATGAGCAGACCCAGGAGCTGTTTCCCGTGATGCACCCTCGTACCAGGAATGGGTACAGGTTTGCAGGGGCCACAGCCCAGCAGCCTGCAGAGGCCGGAGGTGTCTGACCTTCCTTCTGGGCTCACATTTTTATCCCAGTTACTGTTAAAATCTTACTATTTCTGTGGATACTCTGATATGAAAAGCTTGAGAATCAAGCATCAGTTTCTAGGACTGTAGATACCATAGAACACAACCCCAACTTTAATACTTGGGATTTACTTGTCTTTCAGGGTTACCCTTTTCCTTAACATTTACATTATTAACTTGCCTGTAATTACACATACTGTAAGAAACATAACCTTTTCTCCCATCTTCTAATATCCTGAAATGTTTGGAATGCCACACTTTTTGAAAGGTTTCTATTTTTAGAGTCATGACTGATTTTCTTTTTGGGGGAATTTAAGTAACTTCACTGTTTTACTATCTTCTTTCATTTTTCTTCTTTCCACTGTATACATTGCTTTTCCCATGTTGAATATCATTCCTATATTTCAGTAAAATGTTCCTGAACCAAAGCTACAAGTGCATTTCTGTGTGAGGGTGGTGGGCTCAGGAATATCTTCCACCTCGGAATGTCCACATCCTCACCCAAACACCTGTGGTTGTGTTTCCTTCCATGGCAAAAGGCATTTGCTTGTGTCGTTACACTGAACATCTGAGATGCTGTGGTCACCTAGATCATTAGGACAGGGCGGTGTAATCACAGAGGGAATAGTGAAAGATAGGCAGGAGACTGAGTACAGGAAAAGCAGTGTGGAGATGGAGGTGGAGTTTGAGAGGTGTGATCATAAGTCGCATGCCAGCAGCATCGAGAAGACAAAAGAAGCAAGAAATAGATTTTCCTCTAGGACCTCCAGAAAAAGCTGGCCTCGTGGGCAGCTTTGATTTTATTTCACACCACTCGTTTCATACTTCTGGTTGCAGTAACTATTGGAAAAGGGTTCATGGTATCCTGACCAACTGAATTTGTAGTAATTTGTTACAGCAACCACAAGCAAAGCCATAGCGGCAGTCTTCCCTGGGGCCTGGGGTCCTGGATCAGCAGTGGGTGTTGCTCAGCTCAGGGGTAGCACAGACTGGATACGGGGACGTCCCTTCCACAGCAGACTGGCTGTGCCCAATAGCAGCTGTCCTCACTATGAGGCCTCCCCTTTGCTGCCCCAGGCTTCCTTTACTGGGGTGGGTGTGCCTCCCCTATCTAATACTTTTCCAGCTTTTTCCTTGACTTCCAGCTGAAGTCCCCAAGTCCTGATAACTTTTTATCTGGGCAAATTTAGTGACTTTAGCTGTCATCCACCCAAATTGTGCCCCTTCCTAAAGCTCTGGTAGCAGTGCAGCATTAGGGTCATATTTGCCCTAGAAATTTGTCCTCATGAAAGAGACAAATGCACTGCTGCTGCTTTTCTGTCATATAAGCTCATGTTCTTGTTTTCCATGCACTCCATCAGACTTACATCTTCCTCATACTCTCGTCCTTACCTTAATCACTCACACCATGCTCTTGGTCATCCAACCCTGCTCATGTAGCCTACACAGGGAGCTAATAATCCTTTTATATTAATAAGCATTTTTTTGTCTCTAAAACCTATTCTGCTAAAATACACACACAGTTGCACAAATGGCTTATCATATTATTTAATGGTCACAGTACTTCTTGGGTGCTACTTTTCCCATTGTATTGTGAGTAAAATATTGATATTTACAAAATAGTATATTATTCTTCTGTATTATTTATATTACATATAATTGTTTTAAGCCTCTTCAGATGTATAAAGTAAGTACTATGAGTTTGTTTTTGTTTACTAGGTGGAATAACCTTCCTTTCAAGGAATATATCTATTTGGACTTTCAATTTACTTCATAAAGTATTTTGATCATGTTTAGAGAAGGTTTAGAGATCTCCAAATAGAACACTGTCCTTGAGAGTGAGCTGAGCAAGTTGCAGAGAGAAATGATGACATTAATTTGAGGTAAGACAAAATGCAAACAAGCATGAGCTCCCAATGACTAGTTACATGTATTAGATACCTAGTGCTTTCAAAAGTGTTCATGTTCTAGAAACAGATTTCTGTTTGCTCTGAAAGCTGCTGACAGTCACAGTCAGGTTTGGCAAAGATGAAAGAAGCAAAGAAATGCCGTCATTCTGAGTGTGTTCACATGAGGGTTGTGAAGCTTTAAGCTGATGAAGGCCTGTTACTTGTTTAAGAAAAAGAAATGCTTCCTTGTAGAATGGAGGGCAGATATTTCACATATTTCTTAAATAAGATTGAATTAATATTTACAAAATAACATTAAGAATAAGACAAAGATTTATTTACATTTGACGCAAGTATTCTTCTTCCCTGTATCTTCTTGAAAGAGTGAATGATGATGCGTGCACACCCATGTTTATAGCAGCAAAACTCAGAATAGGTAAATCTTGGAAGCAGCCTCTGTGTGTGTGTGTGTGTGTGTGTGTGTGTGTATCTCCATAAAGACGTGAATGGATAAAGCAGATGTGGTATTTTGACTATTGCTCCACCATAAAGAAAGGTAAATATGAGTCATTTGTAGGAAAATGTATGCACTTGTAGATTATAATGTTAAATGAAATCAGATCCAGAAGCTAGAATTGAAGTGAAGAACAGTAAGAGAGCCTTACTTCTTCTAAGTCCCCATCCTGAAGGGTAAAGTTATACCGAACAGCTTATTCACTATAGACATATTTTGGGATAGTCCTCAATTTTTATTTATTTTACACAGTTAAAGGTGATAGATTAATAACTACCAAAAATTGTCATTTTCTAAACTATGCTTGATTCTATTGTTGTTGCTGATTGTGTCACTTGGGCTAGTGTTGTGATTGATTGAATCAGTTTTTCTTCCTGGTATAATGAAAATGAGATTGCCCCAGAGTCTTCAGATACTCAAAACCTAAAGACCAGCTATATCTGGAAGACACCTCTGAGAAGCAATCATTTGATAAGGATTTTAAATGTAAGCAACACAGGTAGTTACAATAAGTAATACTGAAGTCTCAACCCAGGAATTAAACCAAGGACCGTACCAAAAACAAAATAGAAATGAAAAGACATTTAGGCAAGACACAAACCCAATCTTCCAACTCAGCAAAGGCAAATCTTGGGGAAAGCGAGATGGAAAAGTCTGATAACCAACCGCCTGAACACCCTGAACTGACAACAGGAAGTAACAAAACAGACAAATGAGGCTCTAGATAAATTCAAAACAGAAATAATTTCCCTGATAACTACAGGGATGGTGAACAGAAAAAAAGACATGATAGGAGACTCTAGAACAGAAAGAGATTTAAAAGAAAAAAGAGTTCAGGACCATGATGGAAGCCATGAATGCTTAGCCTAGGGAAGAAATGGAGCCCATGAAACAGATTCAAACAGATATCCAGAAGATTAAAAACTCTATCGAAAGTATACTCAGCAGACTGAGCCAATCTGATGACAGAATATCAGATATAGCCGCCAGGATGGTGGTCAGTGACTATGAAAAGAGAGATCTTATAAATAGTAAAGGACCATGAGAAATCAATCCAACAGCTACTAGATGACACATAGAAGAATAATATAACACCGATAAGAGTTCACGACAAAGCAAGAAAAATGACAAAAGACATTAAAAAATCTGTTCACAGAATTAATGATAGAAAACTTGCCAAACAGAGAAAATAATTTGACATATAAATAAGTGAGGTATATAGGACTTCAGCTAGTCATGATAAAAAAAAAAAAAAAGAAAAGAAAAGAAAAGAAAAGAAAAATCTACACCCAGATGTATAATAGTCAAGATTAGGAAACCCAACAGAAGAACAAAATACTAAAAGCAGCTAGAGAAAATAAACAAATCATATACAAAGGAAAGCCCATTAGAATCACAGCAGACTTATCAACACAAATCCTCAAGCCAAGGACAGAGTGGTGTAGGGTATTTGAAGCCTTAAAAGAAAACATCTTCCAACCTAGACTGATGTATCCTACAAAGCTATCTTTCAAAATTGATGGGGGAAAAATATACTTCCATGACAAAGAACACCTGAGAAACTTCATGAATTCCAAACCAGCACTCCAAACAATTTTTAAAAATATCCTAGAAAAAGACAATGGAGGTCACATTTCCATGAGACCCAACAGAGCAAATCTAAAATATTTCATCAGGTAAGGCAAGAAACTAAAGAAAGGGGGAAAAATAAAAAAAAGAGCCAACAACAGGAAAATAACATGGCAATGATATCAATACGTATCAGTTATAACCATAAATGTTAATAGTATCAATTCACCAATCAATGTTAGCAGCCTTAATTCACCAATCAAAAGAAACTGACTGGCAGAATGGATTAAGAAACAAGATGCAACAATATGCTGTATACAGAAAGCATCTAGTTGAAAAAGAAACTCATAGACTGAAGGATGAAAACAGTTCTCCATGTGACAGGAACACAGGTAGTGATCTTATTTTCAGACAAAGTAAATTTCAAACCAAAACTAATTAAGAGAGACAAAGAAAGTCACTACATCCTTGTAAAGGGAACATTTAAAGAGGAAGAGATCACAATCATAAATAAATATGCACCAAATACTAATGTCCCCAACTATACAAAACTAATATTAAGGGACATGAAATACCAAATAAGCACTAATGCAATTGTAGTGGGGAACCTCAATACCCCACTGTCACAAATACACAGGTCACCTTGACTAAAAATCAACACCAAAATACTAGAAGTGAACCAAGTTTTTAAACAAATGGACTTAATAGACATCTACAGAGTGTTCCACCCCACAATATCAGAATATGCATTTGTTTTGGCTGCACAAGGGTCATTCTCCAAAATAGACCACATGCTAGCTCATAGAATATGTTGAAGTAAATGCAAAGGTACTGAAGTTATTCCCTGTATATTATCAGACCACAGGGCAAATAAACTGTAGATCAATAGCAAAAGAAACTGCAAGAACTTCACAAACACATGGAAATTGAATAACACTTTCCAGTGAGTCACAGGGCGAGGGATTTAGCTCAGTGGTGCTGCCACCTGCCTCGCAAGTGCAAGGTCCTGAGTTTGATCTCTAATACAAAAACAGAAGAGAACAGAACAAAGCAAAACAACAACAACAACAAAAAAACAATGTGTCACAGTGGAAATTAAAAAAGAAATTAGACAGATTTTACAATTTAAAGATAATGCCAGTATAACATAAAGCAATTTATGGGATACAATGCAAGCAATTCTATATGGGAAATGTATAGTAGTGAAAGCCCACACTAGGAAAACAGAGAGAGCTCGAATAAACAACCTAATGACAAATCTTGAGCACCTAGAAAAAGAAGAGCAAGAGAAATGCAAAGCTCATGCAAGGGAGAAAATTATAAAGATCAGAGCAGAAATCAATGCAATGGAGACTAAGAGAATGATACAAAAAACCCCAACAAATCAAATAATTGGTTTTTCAAAGGGATAAATAAAATTGACAAACTCTTAGCCAACCTTATCAAAAAAGGAAAGAAAAGGCTCTAATTCATGCAATTAGGTTTGAAAATGGTGAAGTTACAACAAATCCAGCAGAAATCCAGGGATCGTCAGTACCTACTTCAAGAACCTGTACTCTAAGAAAATGGGAAACACAGAAGAAATGGACAGGTTTCTAGATACATATGATTTATCAAAGATGTACAAAGATATAAAAATTCTAAACACCCCAATTAGAACCAGTGAAATTGAAAATGTAATTAAAAATTTACCAACAAAGAAAAGCCCAGGTCCTGATGGCTTCATCACTGAACCCTACAAGATAGTTGGAGAAGTACTATTGCCACTACCCTTTAAAATTTTCAATGAAGTTAAATGGGAAGCAATTCATCCAAATTTATTCCTGGAAGCAAGCGTTACTTTAATTTGAAAGTCAGGGAGAGATCCACCCAAAAAAGAGGACTCTAGCCCAATCTCCATAATGAACATAGATGCAAAAATCCTCGATAAGATACTGGCAAACAGAATACAGAAGGTCATCGAGAAGATCATACACCCTGACCAAATCAGATTTATCCCAGGGTTGCAAGGATGGTTCAACATACGTAAATCAATAAATGTAATACACTATATCAATAGAGCCAAGGGGACAAAAAGCCTATGATCATCTCTACAGATGCAGAAAAAGCATTTGGCAAAATGTGACACTCATTCGTGATAAAAACCCTGCAGAAAATTGGAATAGATGGTCTTTAACTCAACTTGATCAAGGCTATCTATGAAAACTCAACAGCCAACATCACATTAAATGGTCAAAAATTGAAAACTTTCATGCTAAAATCAGTTACAAGACCAGGATTTCCATTGTCACTGCTCCTATTTAATATAGTTTTGGAAACATTAGCCACAGCAATCAGAGAAGAGAAAGAAATGAAAGCAATAAAGACAGGAAAGAAAGAACTTAAATTGTTGTTATTTGCTGATGATATGATTCTCTACATAGAAGACCCCAAGAAACTCTGCCAAAAGCCTTCTAGCCTCAATTGACAGATTCAGTAGTGTAGCTGAACACAAGGTAAAAACTAAAAAAATCCATAATCTTCTTGTACACAAATAACAGACTCCCTGAGAATGAAATTAGGGAAACAATATCTTTCACAATAGCATCCCAAAAAAGGAAATATCTAGGAATCAATCTAACAAAGGATTCAGAAGACCTCTACACTGAGTACTACAACACTCTGAAAAAAGAGATTGAAGAGGATATAAGAAAATGGAAAGACATCCCTTCTTCCTGGGTAGGAAGAACCAACATAGTGAAAATGGCCATACTTCCAAAACTGCTATACAGATTCAATGCAACCCCTATTGAAATCCCAATAATGTATTTCACAGAATGAGAGAAAACAGTCCAAAAATTCATTTGGAATCAGAGGAGACCTAGAATAGCAAGAGCAATTCTAGGCAACAGAGACATGGCAGGGGGTATCACAATCCCCAACTTGAAACTATTCTACAAAGCCACTGTGATAAAACACCTTGGTACTAGCAAAGAAACAGACCTGAGGATCAGTGGAATAGATTAGAAAATGCAGAAACAACTCCAAACATACTCAGCTACCTCATCTTTGACAAAGGAGCCAACCACTCTCACTGGAGGAAAGATAGCCTCTTTAATAAGTGGTGCTGGAAGAATTGTATTTCAACTTACCAAAGACTAAAAGTAGACTCCTGGATATTTTACCATGCACTAAACTAAAATCCAAGTGGATTAAACATCTAAATATTAAAACAGAAACACTAAACTTGCTGGAAGATAAATTAGGTAGAACTATTGAAGATATTGGCATAGGAAAAGACTTTATGGATAAATCCCGAGTAGCACAAAGAATCAACAAGTGGGATCTCATCTTTTTATAAAGCTTCTTCCCTGCAAGAGATTTCACCAACAGAGTTAAGAGACAACCTACCATGAGGAAAAAATTTTACCAACTACTCTCTAGAATATATAAAGAACTCCAAACAATCTGATGCCACAAATATCAAGACCCAATTCAAAAATGGACATCTGAAATGAACAGACATTTCTCAGACAAAAAAATAAAAGCAGCAAATAAACATATGAAAAAATGTTCCACATCATCGGTCATTTGAGAGATGCAGATAAAAGCAACACTGAGATTTCACCTCACCCCAGAAAGAATGGCTGCTACCAAGAAATCAAGCAATAACAAATGTTGGCTGGGTTGTGGGGAGATAGTAACCCTTCTGCATCATTGGTGGGAGTGCAGAATGGTGCAACCACTGTGGAAATCAATATGGAGATACTAAAAAAGACTGGGACTTGAAGTTCCATTTGATCCAGGTATTCCTCTGTTGGTTAGCTTCCCCAAAGAATTAAAAGAACCATACCACAGAGATATATGCTCACCTGTCTTATAAAAGCACAGTTTGTAATAGCAAAAACTTGGAAACAGCCCCATTGCCCATCAGTTGGAGACTGGATAAAGGAGGTGTGGTTTTTCTATAAAATGGAATACTACTCAGCCATAAAGAATGAGACACTAGAGAAATTTATAGATAAATGGATGCACACTGAGGCCATACTCTTAAGTGTAATTAATAAATGTGTAAATACTGAATAGTTTCTCTGGTGTGAGAAACTAAAAGTGTAAATAAGGTTCCAAATGTATAATTGATAATGTGAAATAGGAAGAAAAGTTCTAAAGGAGTAGGGGAAGTTGGAGGGGTCGGGGAAAGGAAAGAAGGGAAAAGAAAAAATATGAGTAAAGGAAAATCATCAAAACAAAGTATTTCTAAACATGGAAGGGTGAAGGGGGTGCAGAGAGGACTGAAGAATGGGGAAAATAAGAACCAAGATACATCATGTAAAGGTACAAATTCCCACTATGAATGTGACTCTATTGTATACCTAAAATGCACCAAAAAACTTTATAGAAAAAAAAGAAAAGAAAGAGAGGGTTAGATATTTTGCAAATGAGGAGGAGATGAAATGATGAAGAAAGAAATGGGTGTGGAAGAGAAGTAAAGAGACTTAGGACACATTGTGAACATGTGTGTCTTTACTCCCTACAGTGAATATAATCATCTATGCAAGGAAGTGTGTACTAATAAAGATAAAAAGAAACTTTCACAAATCCTGTGTTGTTTGCTCTTCCTTGGATCCTGTTGGATTTCTGCCAATCTTAGCACTTCAGGAGCAGACCACAAGGATCTCCTGCTTAGCTGTTTGGTGGCCTGTGAGCTTCCTAGTAGACAGAGCTGTGTTGAATTCATTTCGACTCTCCATTTCCCAGAGTGGGGCTGAGCCACTACAGTAGTTTGCAATATTTTTAGGTGAAGAAATGTTTGGATGAACTGAAGTTCTGAAAATGCTTGTGCATGTGACTAATTTTATAGTAAAATGAAATAAAAACAGATCAATTACAGTTTGTAGGAATCATTTTTTAAGAGAGCTTCCAAGTTGGCTTGGAAGCTAGAATATTTCTATATGACAGAAATGCATTTGGAGGGGAAGAGAAAGCAGAGACTCTCTTGCCTTTGATATTCCGACAGACACGTTCGACCCATGACGTCACACGGTGAACATGAAGATGCCAACTGCAGTGGGAGCCGCTGTGGTTTGTAGATATTTGTCCCCCCAAATTGAGCATGGTGTAAGGAGGAGGAGTCCCTGGGACGTGATTAGGCCACATGGCTTCTATCCTCAGAGTGGTCTTTATGCCCCGTGGAAGGTGCTACTGAGACACCCCCCTCCTCCTCCTCTGCCTCACATCTTCTGTGGCAGAGGACACAGTGCTCATCCCCTCTTGTTCTAGCACCAGGTGAGGACAGCACATTCACGGCACCATCTTGGAATAAGTCACTGCCTGCCAAATAACACACATGCTGATGCCTCGATTTTGAACTAAGTCCAAATCCACAACCACGAGAAATAAATGCCCTGTATTTATAAGTAATGGAGACTTCGGTATGGGGTGGGGTATATTGTTACAGTCGCACCATCAGACTGAGACAACAGCAGACACTTCTCTGTGGATCCAGGCAGGATTGCTCTCCAGGATAACTGGAGGTGGATTTGAATGCAGATTTTTAGCCAGTGTTCTGCTCTCACTGTGAAGTCAGATTTGCTTCTGGGACTAAATTTGAGGCAAAGGCTATGTTGAATTTTATGCCACTTTAGTTGTTGCTCATTGTTCTTTTTAATTTTTGGCTCAAATTTCTTTATTTACATTTATATTTCACCGCATGGCTATAAAAGGCAGCATTCATTTTAGTGCATACAATTTCCCAACCGGCTTCAAAAGAGTTGGGTGCTTTCTCAATATGTGAGGTGCATCCTGGTTTCCTAGTTAGGGGTTTCTGGAGGCTTTGCCTACATTTTCTGAATTGAACTAAAAGTTGCCAGGGAGCGGAATTTTTCTTTTGGCCTTAGGATAATCACTGTATTCTAAAGAAAAAAGAGGAGAAACTTTGGAAGAATGGAACAGACCCAGTAAATGTTAGAAGTTTACTTGATGATGAAAGGACTATATAACATTTTTAAGAAGTTTAACAATGTGAAATTAAGAGCGATGTAGAACACAGAAATATGAGGTTATATAGTTAGAGTTTTCTGAAAATTGAAGTTTATAAGTAAACATACCGATCTCCGTTAACAGGTTACTGTTACTACCGTTAGGTGCAAAAAGTTTACTTTCCCACTTCAGAGGCCTTAAAAATACAAATAATGAGAATACAAGTACACTCCTAAAATATACAAATGTCTAATAAACGAACAGCATTGTATTTCCTTAACGAGAAATATGCTTAGATGAATTGCAGGCTAGAGAAAAAGAAACGGCAGAAAACGAAGACAAAAAGTTCCGTTTCGCACCAGTAGGGGGCGTGTGACTTTTAAATGGAAGACTAACAAGCATTAGTGAGAATGTGTAGCAACTGGAGCCTTATGTTGCTGGCGGTAGTGTTCCAGGCTGTGGCAGCGCGACGGTCCTCAGAAAGTGTAAGAGAATTACTGTAGGATCTTCAGATTCCATCCCTATGTTGTGCCAAAGTGTATTTGGAAAACAAGCATTCAAACAAGTACACGTGCAGACACCGCAGAACCGCTTTGCTGAAAGTGGCCATCAGGAAAGAACCAAATGAATTAACAGGTGAATGAATAAGCAAGTCTTAAGAGAATGCATAGAAGTGCATAAAACATTAGTAATATCCATCGATGTAAACGAGCTTCCAAACTATTAAGCTAACCAAAGAAGCCAGACCTGAGGTCGGATCAGTGCATGGTTCCACTTCCGTGAGATGCCCAGCGTAGCTGTGCTCCTGAGACAGAAGGCGTACTGCTGGCTTCCAGGAGAGGAAGAGGAGGGGAAAACTGCTCAGTGGGTATGGGGCTGAGTCACACTGAGGGCTGCTGCGGCACTGGATCGAGGAGAGAGGCGTACGATGTTGCAGATGTACCAATCGCTCCGAATTATTTTCTCAGTTAATGTATTGTTATGTGAATTTAAAGAATACAAATGTTGAAAAATATTTGTATATGTATTTATGCAAATGATTTTAACAAGAAAAATGGCAGCATACGGGGTGTAAATAAGATGTTAATCTTATTTTTAAGAGAAATTTGGTTTCTTTTGTAAAGTAGTTACTGGGATCAATGCATTCTGATCATGGGATTTGAAAATGAAATGAAATTATCCAAAATACAATGCACAATGCCAGAGACATTGAATGCTAAAAAGAATAACAGTAAGATTAGAAAACTGCTGGAGGATACCTCTGCAAGAATCTGATTCCATTAGCAGCGACCAAAATAAAAATGTGATAATTTTTATACATCTGCTGCAGGTTGCTTTGGAAAGGGCTTCTTGTTCTCACTCTCTTCCTAATAAACAGCTGTTGTATTGCTAGACTAAAATCAAAACCATGTGTCTCTGTGAATGAAATCACTTCCTTGCTGTTTTTTTCCTAATTTCACTTCTCCTACAAGCCTCGAAACAACATATTTTACCCTAATCTTCCAGCCCCATCCATCATACAGCCATCATCCTAACCCTCAAGGACTGACTTCACTTCATAATTGGAAGGACTTAAAATGATTAGCACAATGTGTCTCTCCTCTCGCATTTCCTCTTGTTCATTCTCTTGCCTTCGATTTACTTTTCCTTTCCTGTTCATTGTTGGGGTTCATTGGCGCCCCTGGTAGGGGACAAGTGGGGTTTGCTGGCTGCCTGGTGAGGAATGCTGACTCACAGTGGGGAGATGCAGGAGCTGTGAATTGATTGCTGGCTGGCTTTGCTTATTTCCTTAGAAAATTTGTCCTTTAAAGACTTCTGGTGACGAATATTATTTTTGGCTTTTAAAAAAACATCAGTAGCTATTTATTTATAATATTTCATGTATCTTGCAGTTATATAATTGAGCATATACATTCATTCTGGTCGTAGGGTCAGGTAAATCTCTTCGGATTCTAGTCCAGAGATTTAAGTAAAAGCCCACGGATGTTGTATTGGTTCTGCTTGTCCTTTTCTTCACTATTAGTGTTATCTACAGTGAATTAATTTAGGGTTCTAGAAAATTAGAAAATAAACTGACATAAATAAGGGTGCAATTAAGAAAGAAATGCAAATGTATTATAAATGGACTGTCAAAGAGGCCTAAAGAAAATTTAGAATTTAAAGGTGGCAAGAGAAGAAAACATAAGCTACTAAGTGCACGTCTTTGAAAAATTTAGCTACCTTTTGGTATCAGAAGTAATATTAACCTATAGCACAAAACCAAGAGAGGCTCTAGTAAGGTAAACGTCGAACAGTGTAGAAGTCCTAGATTGGACAGAAGGAAGTAACTTTATAATTAAAAGCGTGTAGGCTTTCTACTTAAATTTTAAAAGTACAAAGGAAAACATTGTTGAATTTGTCAATATAAAATTTTAGATTGCAATAGTGAAAAAGGCACAACATAGATGCGGTCTGGAAGTAAATACCTGCACAATAGTTACTGAATAAGTCACCATCCACTGTATGTGATGCTGTAAAAAAATCTTTGTGATATTCTTGAAGAAATCAAGAACAAATCAAGATAAAGGCGAATGGATGATTTATGGGAGGTCATACAAATGGTCAATACGTACTTTAAAATGTTTCATTTTACTTAAAATCAGTAAAAAGCAAATTCTTTTATATTAATGAGTGACATTTTTACAGTGTTGGAAATAATGGCAGTGTTTCTGATATCTAGTATTGGACATGAGTGGTAGTTGTATCTTTATAAATTTCGGCTAGGAATATAGCCTGATAAAACATTTCCCATGGTCTGTTTGTGAACATCTAGCAAAAATTTAAATACATATAAACTTTGATTAGACTTTCCTTTCCAAAGTATTCAGGGGTAGAAATGCTTTTATATGTATGGGCTACACAGCATTAGGCAATATTCAGGGAAAATATGTGAAGAGGAACATACGTGTCCATCTATGGAAAGAAATTTGATTAAACAACGGTATTTATCAGCCCTCAGAGTAACCTGGACCCTTAGAAAGCAGGTGACTACCAGACAGTGTGGAAATCATATTCATGATTCATCTTCTATGAGGAAAATTTTAAAAATGCAAAAATATTATTAGTATGTGGTCCTTCTTAAACAAACCCACATGACTGTGAGTGTCGAAGTGTGTGACTGCATGGAGAAAAGACCCAGATGGTTGCTCAACAATTTCCCTCATGAGAGGAAGAGAAAAGCTCAGGAACAATTCAGCAGGGCTTCATCCTGGCCTCCTAAGCCTCAGACGCCCTCGACGGCTTGGCATTTCCTTAAGTGAATGCAATTGTAATACCTTTAAACACTTATGAGTATAATAAACACATGGAGAAAAACAATAGATATGTTTGAGTCTTACTTTGTATGATCTTCCATTAGAGGGTTTTCACAATGGAGCTGTAGAAAGATAAGCTCTCCAAAACACTTGGTTATTCCACAGCAAAAGCAATTAAAATGAAGTTGCTCCTCAAGTTAACCTTTGGCTAAGATTGCAGATGGAGAGAAGATGAGGTGATTCTGACTGGGCTGCAGACCTGTCCTTCGAGTACGTGTTTCTAGGAAAGAGGTCAAACTACAGAGTGTCTAAGTCAGGGTGTCCAGAAGTGGGTATGGACCCACACATCCTGTGAAGTGTTGGAGAAATTATAAGCACCAAACAGAAATTCTTCACCTTGTGAAAAAGTAATCTCCAAGTGTTACAGATTCCTTGGATCTTGAAAATAACTTTATTTCCTTTCACCTTGCCTGAACTTGTAACTACTGAAGCTTTTCTATTTTTTCTAACCACACAAAATCACCTCACTCCAATGTTAAAGAAATCTTCGATATTTGTGTATGGTTCCTATTTATGTGTTTATGTTAATAGGTACACTGTTACAGGGATTTGTCTTTTTCACTGTGTTCTGTATGATCTTTAGTATACAATAATATGCATTCAAAATAATTTTGGCGAAAATGATTTGATTATATGCTTTGTTAATAATATTAACATTATATGAAGAGGGACTTTCAACCTTTCATAATTTACAATTATTGCTTTAAAGTGAAGGTTTTAAAAGAGGATGTTAGTTTGGATGTACACAATTTATGTTAATTAGCTATTAGCTGCTCACTTTTTTAAAAAAGTTAACTCAGTCACTGCGAATTTCACAGTAACAACCCAGCAGCGTGGAAAGTAAACACATTGGACATAACGCTGTTGAAGGGACCACTAGCATAAAACAGTTTTTGTTTGCTGTTTTCACTGTGCATTTATCTCAGTGAATGAAAGTAATCAAGGAAGATTCGCCGACTACAAGAGATGCTCCCTTTTCTCTACTGCAAAGCAGTTTATCACAGTGCGTTTCTTTATCGCTTACTTGGACATGCTGCCCCGTGTTTTGTGCATAGAACCATTTGTTAAAACCTGGAAACGAGAGCTAGAGAAATCTTTCTCATGGTTCTCACCTTCCGTCCTTTTTATTTTTACCTCATCTTTAGAACTCTGGCCCTAGAAAACATAGTTCATTCTTACAAATTAGTTGCTGTTAACAAGCAATGTCTCTCGGTTCAAAAGAAATGTTTACTTCCAAGCCTAAAAGTTACACAATGATCTGGCTTTGGCAGAACTATAAATATTCAACATCCTGCTAACTTTATGAATAATATGAATGCGACTGTGCTTCTGATGATCTTCTCCACTAGCCGTGTGTAGAAGGTGTTCTTTAGCAGACTGTTTTTGCTTTATCCACAGCAACGGTAGATCATCTCTGAAAGCTCACACTCAGGCTGTGCTGTGCCGCTGTAAGTCTGTCTCTGTGCTGTTGCCCCTGTCTGTCTTCTAGAAGGTCTGAGAAATCAAAGGCGGGAACTTGCCGTGGGGTGGTTTGACGGGGAAGTATGTTCCTACGATAATGTGCTTCTGGATGATTTCTATCCTGCCATTTTATGTGCTCTCAAGCTGTACGGTGTGGTCTGCTTTTCTGGACTGACGAGTAAGTGTGAAGTGGTTACGCAGCCATTTTGGAAATGTGACACAAGACATTATATGCTGACCTAAATTCACTATCTTAAGGTAACTTTCATCTGGTGCAAAAACGGCAAAACAAAATGTGCCTCGGTTTTCTTGTTAAATGTGCCTTTTCAAGCTATAGCTTAGTGATTACCTTCTATTATTCCTTAGAAAAATCTAAGAGAGAACTTTGTATTGTGGCAGGTTTTAGGTAAAATTCAGTACTAAGTGAAATAGAAAATATTACACATGTAACACTTTGCATGATTAGGACAGTTTCCACAATTTTAAAGGGAAAAAAAAAGCAATGATGGCTTTTGGAACTGTTCTTTTTTATGACACTTTACACAAATCTGATAAAACATTTTTGCATTTCACATATCATACTCTAAAGAATTACAAAAGCTTCTGTTACATTGGAAAATGTATACTCAAAAGTGATTATGAATAGGCAGATAAGATTCTGCTAGAACATTTCAAAGGAAAATATTATCAGTATTAAAGAAACTGTAAGAGATGTCAGGAATTTGTATGAGGTAGATTATTCCACTGATAATAACTGTAATGCAAAATTTCAGGAGAATTAACAAATACAGCCAGAGAAACTAAATTTTGGATCTACAAAAATTTGACTTTGGAATCCAAGCTCTCATTAAATGATTTCTGCGCACTACCAATGCCTAATGTGAGTCCATGCAGATAAACCAGGAGACCCATGTACATAAGCGAGGAAGAACTGAGGTGCGAATGCGGTGAAACTACCCATTTTCATGACCTCTCAGTTATCCCCACTTAATCCCTGCACGGCTATTGTAGGTCTGTGCTGCCTTTGGGACAGAGCTACTGCTGTGGTCATGATTTTCAAACATTAGACAAATGCTCTCGCCTCACCTGGGTGGGTATTAATTAATATTAATATTACACCAATATTACACCAATAACATGCAAAATACATTAGTGACTAAGAAAGCTTCCTTGTACATTTTATTTCTGTTTTCTTTTTTGGTGCCAGGGATTGATCTCAGGACCCTGTGCTTGTGAATCAGGCTGTGAAGCCACTGAGCTAAATCCACAGCCCTTGTACGTTTTTGTAAGTAAATCTAGATGTGTGTGGCTGTGTGCAGCCCACATGTGGCTTGGACATGCACTTCCTTCCTCCTCTCAGAGTGGACGAGGCCACACCAGTCGGAATTCAGCTTTTCCCTTGAGCTCAGCCACCAGTGCCTCCGCCTGCGCTCTCCAGATGAACCCAAGCCTACTGGCCTTACCGGAAGAGCCTGCTCCATGGTGATCCTGGCAAATCCGCTGCTCTTTTCCGGGCCCTGCACTTTCTCTGTCCTCCAGACTCCACAGGTACGCTCTTGTTCACCTCTAAAGCTTTATTGTGATACTTCACTGATGCCCTATTAAGCTAGACTGCTCTTGTCCAGGAGTTGGAGCAGAATTCTTCCAAAGTACCAAGACCTTTCCCTAAGGTTCACAGGCAGCATCAGACCTTTCTGTTTTTGTGTCCTCTGCAATTAGCTGGGCCTCAGGTAATAGCTTTTAAGTTAAATATTTAATTAAGCAATTAGTATAGCAAATATTTCCAAGCCATTTAGACTCACGGTTTACCTAACTGCTGCTGAAGTTTTGATATAGATTGGGATTTTCCCCATGCATGGAATTCATCAGTTTATTTAGTTGAAAAGTTTAAAATAATCCATTATTGTATGATAAGCTCAAGATTTATCCAATTTTGGTGCTTTGGAATCATGAGCTTCTGCTCTCTGCTGCACATTAGTTTGTTCCATGATGCGACTTGGGGAACATCTGTGATGCACGTGTGGTCCCCTTGGCCCGGCCTGAGACTGCTGCTCACCCTCCTGTCATAGCCTCCCGTCTGGAGAGAGACACCAGCTAGGCACCTGGCACGTTCATCCCCCATCACCCTGACTCTCAAACCCCTCTTAGTATTGCCCCTCCATACCTGGTAATTTTGGGGCATAATCTTTTAAAATAAGTTTATCATATGTTCTTGGATCTGGCATCCATTAAAAGTTTCTGAGAATCTGCTAAAAGTCAGGTATTTTCTAGATACTTGGAGTATGACTGGGAACAGACACACTTTCCCTGATCCTGGGGACCTTAAATTGTGGAAGACCAAAGGAGTCCAGGGAATTTTTTATCACTACCCAAAGCAGCCTTCCAACCACTTCGCATGTGGTAAGATCAACATTTCTGCTGGCTCCCAGCCTTCAGCCACCGTCTTCTCGGCTTCATCCTTTGTACCAGCTTCGTCTCCACCACATCTAGCATCAACCTTGATTAGCCTGGGTTCGGCCCCTAATTGCCTCGAAGGACAAGATTGGAATATTCATTGTACTTTTTGTCTGATATTCTACATGGGAAACCTTACTGTACCGTCAATAGTAAAAATAATTATCATTAAGTAATTTATACCATGCTTTTATATTTATATGTTCAGAGAAGGAAAATAAAAAAATACTCCTTCAGGGATAAAATCAAAACTGTTGCACAATAAATGAATTGAACAGAATTGATCCTATTTGAGACAGCAAGATTATTGAATTTTAAATTAGAGGTAATTTAGTATATGGATTAATTATTTGTATGACTCTTGGCCTCTAGTTCCCTCAGACTTTGGGAGAATAACTATTGTCATATAGCTTTTCTTTAAGGGAAATTTCTGTCTTCAAAATGTTCTCTAAGATTCAGAAGCCGTTTGAGATCTCCACTGGTGATTCCAGTTTCGGTGACACATCAAACTGCCTGTGAAACAGCTTGTCTTTGTAAGTCATTGCAAAATTGTGGCTAATGGTCACAGAAGAAGAAAGATGTATTTGAAGTGCTGCAAATCAGATTCTCACAGCATTCAAACCAAATCCTGAGATTACAACACTGTAGTGCTGCATCAAACTCGAATAAGGAAATGAAGTATTCGTGGCTGGTCAGGAACCCACCCACAGTAAGAGAGGGCTTCCTGTCACATTTTCCCTCTCATCTTTCTCTTCCCTTTTCACGATCCCTACTGAGTTATTTTGGCTTCATTTTAGAAAAAAATAGAGAAGACTATTGAATGCTGTGTCATTTGCTTGATTTTATTTCCCAGTGTTGTTATGTCAAACAATAGCCAGAAAGACATTTCTTTTTGTTCCATTTTCAGTAGCCAACTCTAACTTTATGGACTAACAATATTTCAGCGCTTACACAATTTTACAAGGAATGCATTTTATCTTCATGGGAATGCCAAGAATTTTTGCATCTTACAGATTAGAAAATTGAGGTCTAGAAAACACTTGTAGTTTGTTCCAAGCTCAAGTATATAAATGTAACTTAATTTATTTGTGGCCGGCTTTTACACTTTGGCTTCAGAGACGATGTCATATCACCATGCACACAGCTACATGATCTCTTGCTGCAAAAATCCAGAAGTTTGAGATTCTTATGTTCCTTCCAAGTAGCGGACAACTTGGGCTGCAACAACCTTACATGGACCAACAATGGTCCAAAGAAAGAGCTTTTGGTCTCAAGATGGCAAGAACACCAGTGGCTTCACAAACGTGCCAAGGGCTGGTGGTCACTATCAAGAATGGGAGGGGCATTTGCATGGCTTCCTGTGGTCAGCGTTGTCTCAGCGGAGTTGTGAGGGGTGGGCAGGTGGGGAGAAAAGGGTGGAAAGGCATCATCCAGTGGTACCACAGTGCCGTTGCCACCCTGAACCTTTTACAACGAGTGCAAGTCAGAACAACATAAGCGAAGAGACAGGGACTGCGTGGTTATTTTGTTTTGAGTTGAGCAGAGAAAGGAAGGCTAATCAAAGGCGGTGTGTGAGGGCTTTTGTATGACCCAATCCTTTTACCCTTTCTTCCAATGCAAAGCTTAAACTAAGATGTTTAATGATTCGTATACAATCCATCCCTACGGGGCCAGCTTTATGGGTGGGAAATTTTGTCAAAACCATACAGTTTCACTCAGTGAAGGAGCATAGTGTAGAGATTATGAGTCAGACATTCAAGTCACGATGGCCGGATTGAGGTCCTGGGCTTATCTGTTGGTTTTGGGAACAAACATTTGCTCTTTTTGCTCCCTCTTCTAGGAAACAGACACAATACAGTGCCTCTGTAAAAGTATTCTGCCTCTTATAGAACAAGACAAACATGAAGAATACATTGCCTGGTACATTGTTAGCACTCAAAGATATTAATTTCTTTATTATTCAACTGCAAAACTGAAGCTGCAGCAACAAACACTGGATAAACAGGGGAATGGAAACCTGGGAGGCAGAAACATGCATTTGCCTGACTTGGTTATGGCTATTCCAGGGAAGACTATGAATCCAGACAAAAATGTCCCGGAGTGTGAGCAACTCATATCCAACTGTGTGGCTCATGGTTATGGTGCCTGGGGTGACAAGGGAAGGGTGGCAGGTGTATGAGTCGTTTTCCAGTCGCTGGACCACAACACCCAACACTTGCAACTACTGTGAGACAGGTTTGCTTTGTCTCATGGTTTCAGAGGGTTCTCATCACTGCTGTTGGTCTCAAAGGCACAGTGGAGGAAAAGTACTCAGCCCATTTTAGCCAGGAAGCAGAAAGATGAGAGGAGGTCGGAAAGAGATGGGGGGAGAAAGAGAGAGAGAGAAGAGGGGGGGGGAAGGAGAAGGAGATGGAGAAGGAGAAGCCGGGGCGAGGAGGCTCCCTTCTTGGTCTCTCCCCAGGAACTCTCTTCCTCTCACCTCCTAACTGTGCAGCTCTGAACTCCCCAGGGGATTCACCCAGGGAGGTGCTCAGTGTCCCTGATCCACCACCTTCCAAAGCACCCACTTGCGAACGCATGAGGCCCTTGGAGACATTTCAGATGTAAACCGTCATGGCAGGCTCGCCCATGCTCTAGCCTTGCCTTGGTGAGGACAAAGTTTGTGCGGTGGTGGAAAGAAGTGATACTGACAAGCAGAGGTGAGGGTGAATCCCATGGGACCCTCACAAACAGCCAGAAATTGTAAGAATATAGAGATGCTTCTTCCAGGATATCAAAAGGTTAAAATCCCAGTACAAAGATAGCGTCCAACCAAATACAAGAATATCATACTAGTCATGTGTGAAGGAAAACACCTGTAGATCTAGCATTCTGGGAAGCTGAGGCAGGAGGATCTCAAATTTGAGCTTAGCCTGGGCAACTTAATGACATTGCAAGACTTTGTCTTCAACAGAAAACAATGAAAGGATTGGGGATGTAGCTCAGTGCAAAGGTCCTGGGTACTGTTCCTCAGTATGCATTGTATCAACCAATCAATCTATCTATCTATCTGACAGTATACTATGGACTTTGAATTCACTCCAAGAACTGGAAGCCAGGTTTCCAGCTCAGTGAACACAGAGATACACACAGCACCATTACTCCCGTGGGGACACAGACCCAGTAGGGAAACGATGAGACACTGCCTGGGGACACACTCACTCCAGCACTCCAGAGTCGGGCACGATGCAGACCCAGTCTCTCCCTACCCCACTGCATAGCAAGGCTACTGAGGTAACTTCCAGACAGCAGCTGGGAGGGCACGAAGAGGATGTATTAAAATGATGTAGACTTCGAAATGTGGCTGACGCTGTGGGCATTGTATTATTGTATTATTCCTACCTATATCTCCTGAATCTTGGGCTCATTCTTTCTTCTTTCTTTTTTAATTTATTATTAATTTATATTTACACATCATATTCATCATAGGGAATCTGTACCTATATATTATATATCTTGAATTTTCCCTATTTCCCTCCCCTCAGCCCCTCTGTTTCCTTTTCCTCCTTTTCTCAGGGTTTTCTTTTACCTTTCTTCCTTACCTTCCTCCCTGGTTCTCCTTCCCATTTGAGCATCCTCTTTCTGTCTGACAATATCCAGTATATCAGTTTCTCACAGCAGAGAAACAATGTGGTATTTGCACATGTGTGTTTGATCTATTTCACTTAAGAGAATGGTTTTTGCCTAGAAATATCTCAATTTTATCTTTCTTTATGGCTGAAAACCCATATCTTCTTTGTCCATTCATTCTTTACCACTCTTCAAAGATTGTAGAAATTTTCTGCATTCTATAGATTTTATCCTAGAATCTCTATGAACTCTCTTGTTTTCATCACTACTGTACTGATGGTACAGAGTATTTTTCCCTCCAAAGACAGTTTCTGACATCTCTAGTATAGAGCAGGCAGCTTGAGAAGCCTGATTTTATAAACTCAAAGTGAGTTAGAAATGGCATTCTGATAGTGTTTTGTGTCTTAGTGAAAGCTAAAAACTGGGGACTGGCTAGTTATTTTCCAGTTTGAATTTCAGCATGGCTAGAGTTCATTCTGGCTGAGCCAAGGTGATCATTTATATTTGTGAAGCTCGTTAATTTTCACTTTGGTCAATCAGAAAACCTTCACTTTTTGAAGCTCATCAAAAGAGTATCACTGTACTCTAGATCCTGTTCCCATCAAAGAATTTATGCTCGAGTTATTACAAATATGCAAATCTTTTTTTATTGAGTATATTGGTACATTTTAGGTATACAGTACAGTTGCATTCATCATGTACCTTTACATGACAGATCTTGGTTCTCATTTTCCGCTGTTCCTGCCCTCCCTTCACCCCCTCCTTCCCTCCCCATTTACAAACACTTTATTTCCATCTTTTCAATTTCTCACATTTTTTTCTTTTCCCTTATTACCTTTCCCCTACCCATCCCACCTTCCCTACACCTTTAGCCCTTTTCTTCCCATTTCACAATGTCAGTTATCTCATTACAATCTTATGTACTATTACAGTTTATTCACACCAGAGAAACTATTCGGTATTTACACATGTGTGAATTCTTTATTTCACTTAGGAGTATATCTTCAATATGTATCCATTTTCCTATGAATGAATCTAATTTCTCATTCTTTATGGCTGAGTAGTATTCCATTTTATAGAAAAACCACATTTTCTTTATCCAATTTCCAACTGATGGGCAAATGGGCTGTTTCCAAGTTTTAGCTATTACAAACTGTGCCACTATAAACATTGGTGTGCATTTATCACTGTGATATGATTCTTTTAGTTATTTTGGAAAGATGCACAGCAGAGGGATGGCTGGGTCAAATGGAACCTCTAGTTCCAGCTCTTTGAGGTATCTCCATAATGATTTCCATCGTGGTTGCACCAATCTGCACTCCCACCAACAATGGAGAAGGGTTCCTTTCTCCCACAACCCCGCCAACATTTGTTATTGTTTGATTTCTTGATAGCAGCCATTCTTTGTGGGGTGAGGTGGAATCTCAGTGTTGTTTTCATCTGCATCTCTCAAATGACCAGTGATGTAGAACATTTTTTCATATAATTACTTGCTGCTTTTACTTCTTTGTCTGAAAAACATCTGTTCATTTCAGATGCCCAATTTTGAATTGGGTGTTTATATTTGGGGGGCTGATTGTTTTGAGTTCTTTATGTATTCTAGATAATAATCCTTTGTCTGAGGAACAGCTGGTCAAAATTTTTTCCCACATTGTAGGTTGTCTCTTAGTTCTGTTGATGGTTTGTTTTGCAGTGCAGAAGCCTTTTAATAAGATGAGATCCCAGTTATTGATATTTCTGCTAGTTACCGTGCTACTGAGGATTTGTTTATAAAATCTTTTCCTATGCCAAGACAAGAGTTCTGCCTAACTTATCTTCCAGCAAGTTTAGTGTTTCTGTTTTAAGGTTTAGATCCTTAATCCACTTGGATTTTAATTTAGTGCATGGTGAAAGATAAGGGTCCAGTTTTAATCTTTGACAGGTTGAAATCTAGTTTTTCCGGAACCTTTTATTAAACAGTCTATCTTTCCTTCACTGAGGATGGTCAGCTCCTTTGTCAAAGATGCCGTAGCTAAGTATATTTGTATTTGTTTTTGTGTCTTCCAATCTGTTCCACTGATTCTCAGAACTGTTTCTTTGCCAGTACCATGTTGTTTTTATCACAGTGGCTTTGTAGTAAAGTTTCAAATTGGGAATTGTTATACCTGCTACCATGTCTCTGTTGCTTAGGACGGCTTTTACTGTTCCAGGTATCTTATGGTTCCAAATGAATTTTTGGATTCTTTTTTCTAGTTCTGTGAAATATAGTGCTGAAATTTCAATTGGCATTGCATTATTCTGTATAGCAGTTTTGGTAGTATGTCCATTTTTAGTATGTTGATTCTTCCTGACCAGGAGCAGGGGATATCTTTCCATTTTCTTGTATCCTCTTGGATTTCTTTGTTCAGAGTGCTATAGTTTTCAGTGTAGAGGTCTTTTGCTTCTTTTGTTAGATTGATTCCTAGATACTTCATTTTTTTTTTGGATGCTATTGTGAAAGGAATTATTTCCCTAATTTCTCTCTCAGTGAGTCTGTTATTTGTGTACAAGAAGGCTATTGAATTTTGGGTGTTGACCCTGTATGCAGCTACTGTGCTAAAAGTGTCAATTAAGTCTAGAAGTCTTTTGGTGGAGTTTTTTAGGTCTTCAATGTAGAGTATCATATCATCAGCAAATAATGACAGTTTAACTTCTTCCTTTCCTATCTTTATTGCTTTAATTTCTTTCTCTTGTCTAATTGCTATGGCTAATGTTTCCAGAACTATATAGAAGAGGAGTGGTGATAGTGGGCATCCTTGTCTTGTTCCTGATTTTAACATGAAGGTTTTCAGTTTTGGGCCATTTAATATGATGTTGGCTGTTGTTTTTTCATAGATAGCCTTTATTAAATTGAGACATAGACCATCTATTCCTATTTTTTGCAGAGTTTTTATTATGAATGGGTGTTGAATTTTGTCAAATGCTTTTTCTGCATCTATTGAGAGGATCATATGGTTTTTGTCCTTGACTTTGTTAATATACTGTATTACATTTATTGACTTATGTATGTTGAACCATCCTTGCATCCCTGGAATAAATCCAACTTGGTCAGGATGTATGATCTTCTTGATGATCTTCTGTATTCTGTTTGCTAATATCTTAATAAGGATGTTTGCATCTATATTCATTAAGGAAATTTGGCCTGTAGATCTCTTTTTTAGTTGCTTCTTTCCCTGATTTGGGAAGCAAAGTGATATTGCTTCCAGTAATGAAATTGGAAGTATAGTTTCCCTTTCAATTTCATTGAAAAGTTCAAAGAGTAAATGCAGTAGCTATTCTCTAAATGTCTTGTAAAATTCAGCACTGAATCTATCAGGACCTGGGCTTTTCTTTGTTGGTAAATGTTTAACTACATTTTCAATTTGACTGACTTTAGTAATTGGGGTGTTTAGAATGTTTTTATCTTCTTTTTTCAACTTTGGTAATTCATAAGTATCTAAAACTCTGTCAACTTCTTCTGTGTTTTCCAATTTATTAGAGTACAGGTTCTCAAAGTAGATATTGACTATCCTCTGGATTTCTGTTGGATCTGTTGTGACTTCACTTTTTTCATTCCTGATTGCATGGATCTTAGCCTTTTCTTTCCTTTGTTTTGATAAGATTTGCTAAGGGTTTATTGATTTTATTTATTCTTTCAAAAAACCAACTCTTCCTTGCTGCTATCTCCAGCTCCAGAGGGCCTGCTCAGCCATGCCCTCCCCTGGGGGCACTGCCACCATCTTCAGCACTAGGAAGGTAGCCACACAGGTGCCCCTGAACCCCACATCATGCTTTGAGACCTCCTGATTATGCCAGTCTTTAGACCTACTCTGTAGAGGTAGAGGTGGACATAAAGGGTATTTTCCGGCACTTCCAACTTTGAACACCTTTAAAGAAGGGGCCATCAGTTAGAAATTGGATAAAGAAGATGTGGTTTTTCTATAAAATGGAATACTACTCAGCCATAAAGAATGGGCAATTAGATTTATTCATAGGAAAATGGATACATAATGAGGATATGCTCCTAAGTGAAATACATAAATCACATATATGTAAATACCGAATAGTTTCTCTGGTGTGAAAAGCTATAATAATACATAAGATCCTAATGAGATAATTGACCATGTGAAATAGGAAGAAAAGCACAGAAGGTGCAGGGAAAATGGGAAGGGTATGGGAAGGGTAATAAGGGAAAAGAAATAAATATGACAAAATGAAAAGATGGAAATAAAGTGTTTGTAAATGGGGAAGGAAGGAGGGGTTGAAGGGAGGCCACGGACAAGGGGAAAAAATAAGAAACAGGACCTGTTATGTAAAGGTACAGGATCCCAATGATGTATGTAATTGTACTGTATACCTAAAATGTACCAATAAACTCAATAAAAGAAAAAAAAACATGGGGGCGGGGGAAACCTGTAGTAGAATTGAGTGGAGTTCAACCCTTTAGGAGGTCGGAGAACTCAGTCTGGGCCTTGCAGCCCGAAGTCAGTCTGCATCGTGGAGTTCTGCCACCAGCTAGCTGAGATCAGGGTACTTGGCTTTGAACATGGCAGCACATGTTGTATATTATGATAGCAGTGACATAATCTGAAAGAGGCCCTTCAAACTCATTTTTTTCTTTGTTTTTTTCATTCCACTCTGTAAATTCTTTTTTCTTTTTTTCTTTTTTTTGCCCTCTTTCACCAACTCAGTCTCTTGCTTCACCATATTCCCTCATCTCCCTTTTTGTTTCTGCTCCTGTCCTATGTCAGGTTTCTTCTTTCATTATTTGTTTTCTTTTCTTTTTGTTTTGTTTTTTCTTATGTTATTCCACCTCACTCAAGGGTTATTATACTTCTATTCTGTTTATCCCTTTTGAATATAACAGTCTCCTGACAACTGTGTGGTCATTCTATGTCTTCTGGCTTCATGTGAAACCTTCTCTAATTCTTTTACTTATCTACTCCCTTGTCTTAACTCTGTCTTAAGCTCCCATCCTAAATGGTAAATATCCTTATTGAAAAGTTTATTCACTGCAAACATATTTTGGATTGCTTCTTGATTTTAATTTAATTCACGTGATTTGAAGGTGATAGACTGATGACTACCACAAGTGGTCAATTTGCAAGTTGTGCTTGATCATATTGTAATGCCAATTACATCAGTTAGGATAAAGGATTGTGACTGATTCAATGAGCTGTTTTCTTCAGTACTATGAAAATGAGAATGTCTATGAGTCATTAGAGACTCAAAAGCTAAAACACAACTATATCAGGAAGATTTACATAATAACCCAGAAATTAAACCAAGGATAACACAACAACAAAAATAGAAATGAGAAAACACTTAAGCAAGATACAGGGAAAGACTTCCAGTTCACCAATGGCAAACAGTGGGGCAAATGAGGATGAAAAGTCTGACAGTGAACCATCAGGATGCCCTGAACTCAAAGCACAGGAAGTAACAAAACAGATCAAGCTCTAGAGAAATTTAAAAGAGAAGTAATTTCCCAGATAATCATAGAGATGACCAAAATGAAAGTCATAATTCGATACTCTAGAACAGGAACCGAGAGGAAAATAGATGAGCTCAGGACCACGATAGAAGCCATGAATGCCCAGCATAAGAAAGAATTGGAAACAATAAATGCCCAATATAAGAAAGAAATGGAATCCACAGGGCAGATTCCAGCAGATATCCAGGAGATTAAAAACTTCATTGAGAGTGTTTGCAACAGAATAAAAGAGTCCAAAGTTAGAATCTCAGATATAGAGGATAAAATTACAGTCAGTGACTGTGAAAAGAGAGATCTCTTAAAAACAGTAGGGGATTATGAGAAACTGATCCAACAACTCTTACATGATGCAAAGAAGAATAACATAAGACTGATGGGAATCCAAGAAATAGCAGGAGAAAATGAAAATGACTTAATTATAGAAAACTTCCCAAACAGAGGGGAATGATTTGACATACGGATAAGTGAGGCATGTAGGACTCCAACTAGCCATGATAAAAAAAAATCTACACCTAGACATATAATAATAAAGATCCCAGAAACCCAACAGAAGAACAAAATACTACAAGCAGTAAGAGAAAAGAAACAAATCACATACAAAGGAAAGCCCATCAGAATCACAGCAGACTTTTCAACACAAACCCTTGGGGCAAGGAGAGCCTGGAATGAGATATTTCAAGTACTAAAAGAAAACAACCTCCAACCTAGAATGTTGTATCCTGCAAAACTCACTTTCTAAATGGACAGGGGAATAGGATACTTCCATGATAAAGAACACCTGAGAAGCTTCATGAATACCAAACCAGCACTACAAGGAATTCTAAACAATAGACTAGAAAAAGACAATGAAGGTCACAATACCATAAGGCCCAACAGACCAAATGAAATAGGCAAGGCAAGAAACTAAAAGGAGGGGGGGGGAGTAAAAAGAGTCAACAAAAGGACAATAACATGACAATAATAAGTCAGTACATACCAGTTATAACCATCAATGCCAATGGCCTCAATTCACCAATCAAGAGGAATAGACTGGCAGAATGGATTAAGAAAATCCAACAATATGTTGTATACAAGAAACACACCTAGTGCAAAAAGAAGCCCATAGACTGAAAGTGAAAGGATGGAAAACAATTCTCCATGAGACAGGAGCTGAGCAAAAGCAGGGGTAGCAATTTTATTTGCAGACAAAGTAAATTTCAAACCAAAACTGATTAAGAGAGACAAAGAAGCCCACTACATTGTTGTAAAGGGAACAACTTGAGAGGCCAGGACATTGATGGGCAGGGTCTGGACTGGTGAAGGGCTGGGAAGTTAGAGGCCACAGAGCCAGGAAGTGTGTGCGGCAGACGTCTCAGAGCCTGTGGAACAGAACCACCCATGTGAGGGAGCCAGAGACTGTTTACTTACACTGACATTCACAAATCAATAGTTCATATGTGTGGGGGAGCTCAGATTTGAGATTGTAAGGAATGTCGTTTATCTCTATCTATCAATGTCCTGGCCTCAGCCCGGAGGCATCCAGGTTGCAGCTTCTAGAGGCTCAGATATGATAACAGTGTCATAACTCTCAGAAGAAACGTGAAAAGAAATAACAGTTTCAAGACTGGGATGCTTCAGGTGGTAAACTGAGGCATGAGAGAAACACCATTGGGAACAACACAACCCCAAGCGAGGTGGCTAACCTCTCACTATCTGTGCTCATCTCTGCTAATCTTTCGGGTGTTGGCTGCCCCTATATATCAAATTGAGTTGAGCTCACTGAGCATAATTACTCACATAAATCTCTGCAGCAGCCATCCAAATTACGGAGAGGCACAGTCTCATACCGCCTCAAAGTAGAGATTTGTTTTACCCACTACAATTATGATGAAATTATACTGGATTGTAATCAAGACATGTTTTGGGTTTTATCTTTTCCTTTTTGCTGTTTTGTGGGCTCAAAGTTTAAAATCATTTTCTTTAGCTACAACAAGCTTTTAATATTATGCTGCTATGTTTCTGTATCAGCAACCTGGGTGAGCAAAACTGGGTACAGATTATTATTTTCAGTGGATCACAGATGTCTTCTGCTTTCTCTTTGGAAAAGGCTAATTTTTGTTTTTGGAAAACAAAAATACTGTAATGGTCTTTTAATTATGCAGAAGTGGAGCCAACGTTCCTTTCCAAAATGGAAGCATTTAAATCAGTGTGTAGGTAATGGCTTTGCATGTTTCCTCTTATTCCCTTGGTTATCACTGTTGTAGGAACATCTGGGCATGAGCCCGGAAGGCTGGCAGGTGGGGCAGAGCCATGCCACAGGGCGAGGAACCTGGTAGGAAAGGCCTGGCCCCATGGGAGTGGAATATCTTGTTGTTTTGTTGTTTTTAATAATAATTATTAAAGAATTAACAGAGAAAAATATCAACCTGGCCCAATCAGACCAACTTGTAAAATAAATCTCTGCTGTGAGACTAAAGCAAGATTCCAGTCTGGTGAAGCTATGTGTGGCAGTGGTCCACACTCTGTGGGAAAGAGCAGCCTCTCAAGGGTCCAGAGTTCTTGGGTTATGGAAATTCAGAGGCCATGTGCATCTCCATCTGTCCTAAAAGGGAAAACGGAGTGTGATGACTTGGGAATTGGACCTTTGTTAGCCAGAAGTGATCTCTGAGTGGATAAAAGAAGCAAACTGTCCATGGTTCAACTTCCTAGCAGCCTAAACACCATCTCCCAGAGGCTCATGGGACTGATGTCAAGATGTCTGCCGACCACGTCTTTCTTTCAGCACAGCCAGGGAAAGGCCTCTTCCACCCACTCCCTCAAGTTGTTGCAAAAATCAGTTCTGTGGGCTTGTGGGAATAGAGTCCTTTTCCTCCAGGCGTCAGCCCCATGGCCCACCTGGAGATGGTTCATGGGTGATGCTGGCTTGTTTACTGCCAGCAGAGGAACAGCTACTGCTTTCAGTGCTCTCCAGTGCCTGGCATTGGCGGCTCACCCAGGCAGGCTGTGCCAGGCTGTGTCCACCCCAAGTCATCTGTCTTCTAAGTAGACCCACAGTCTTCCAAGTGTCCGAGTCAGCCTCAGTCCGGGAACCCAAAGGAAGAAAACAGATGGAGTACTCTAAGCAATTTTCTCTTTTCTGAAAAAAGTGTGGACTACTTAAAAAACTATTTTTAAAACATTATGATATAAACACAGAAAAAGTATCTCACAAGTATCACTTGGCTTTATCACGGGTTATAGTGATTTTCAAGTTAATGGAGTCACTCCTTAAGAAGGAAAATTCCATTTGAAACTTGAATTGAATGATAGTACATTGTTCTTGTGTGATGTTGAATTTAAAATCACTGTTTATGTTCATTACTAGTCAATCAGTATCCTCTAATAGTGTATGGGGCAAAGAAATGAAGCAGGTGTCATTATTAGTGACTTAAAAATATCTTCATACATTTAATGTTTACTAAGAGCTGAATCTTAAGCTCACTAGTACAGTTCCCTGGATAGCTATTTGTAACTGGTATCACTCATGCAATTAATTTCAATGCTTCTAATGCCAGAGAGGTCGGTATCATGATTATGTACAGTTTCCACGTGTTCTCCTTTGAGCACAGAGACTGTATTTTTGCTTAGAGTTTCCCACTTACTGGCTGCGGTGGCCAACATCACATTTTGGTCCCCAGGCTCCAGAGCCCACTGTCTGCCTCTGTGGGTGAAGGCGACAGAGCCCTAAAGATCCGCGTGGAGCCTGAAGTTCGTTTCACTGCATTCATCCAGTTGTCTTCATGCTGTTCAGCTAAAGCAATTCTAGTACAGTTTAGGTTATGTTTTATTCCTCAGTTATTACAAATGTCCAAGGGGAAAATCCATTAACTCATCTCCTGGGGAATTTATACTCTTAAATAGGATCAATGTGACAAAAGATTGTCTCAGCTTATTCAAAAAGATGTAAGCAAGTATGCATTTTTCTTTAGTTTCACTTTTTCACAATTTTATTTTTGTTTAAGAAAAACTAAAAATGTACTGCGTGCCCTTCCTCTGTCCTCTCCACG
The DNA here is from genome assembly GCF_012274545.1 of Fukomys damarensis. NCBI lineage: Eukaryota > Metazoa > Chordata > Mammalia > Rodentia > Bathyergidae > Fukomys > Fukomys damarensis. The sequence continues at coordinate 2,533,812 of NW_022900926.1, forward strand.
ATTCCTGACTTTCTCCACCCGGTCAAACAGTGGACATTGCAGAGGCATCATTGTGGCAAGATGGTGGTGGTTTGCTGCTGCTGCTGCTGTTGCTGTTACTGTCACACTGGCTGGGTTGTGAGCTGCGCACCGTGTGCTCAGGCAGGGCCTCTCTTACCACAGCTGACACTCCACATGTGGATACTTGGAGGTTTCTAGACAAAACACTGAAAAAGTGACATTGATATTTACATGAAATACTTGACTTTATAAATCAATAGTGTGATGAGGCCTGCAATTTAGCGGCTTGACAAAGAAATTCCATGTACTAAGCATGTTTGCCTGACCTATCATTGGAGTGAACCAGCGCACTAGAAGGAAGAAAATTGTCAGAGATGGTACTCAGCAGACATCAAGCACGAAGATTAAGTAAACAACAGTACTTTTGCAAAGCTCTCAAGAACTTTAATCCTGGATTTCTAAATTTTCACATACCACCAAATATTGCATGTGCTCACCTAATGCCTTACTCTCAAATGATTATTTCCTTCCATTTTTCGGATAAGACAGTGGGGTCATTCAATGCAATGCAGTTGATTTGCTCTAACTGCTTTTCATGTCACACTCCTTTAGCCCTAAATCCCACATTTTAAGATTTATGGTTTTCACTTGCCTTACTTTTAAAGTTAAATCTAAATTCAAGGCAACTTAGGATTTGTATCCTTCCTTTTTTGATATATTTATTTCTCATCCAGAATTATAAAATGTACTTTTTTGTAGAATTTGTATTGGTTTCCTGATAGTTTTTAAAAATGAAGCTGAGCTATGAGCTAGCAACTAAAAAGCTGTTTAACAGGGAAAGTGGGAAGGGGAGGACAAACACTAACTATTTAATAAACATGAAGGGAGCAGTACGGTAAAAAGAACCCAAGCCTGTGCCAACTCACTGAGCTAGGAAGGCATTGTTGATTCCTCTGTGCTTCCAACTATGAGAATTTTTAATAAAGGCAGCTTTTCTTTTCTGCTCAGATATTTTCATCTTTTGTCATACACTTTGTTCTTCCAACTCTTTAAGTGCCTGTTTCTAGAATTCCACCATCTAATTTCCCCTTTGCCTTTTACTGCATCTGCAAAGGTTGTGGGCACCTTCACCTTCGTGGTTGGCAGCTTCCCTTTCTCCAGCTTGGCCTCCATAGTGAGATTTCAGCCCCACACCTGGCTGCTTTCACCCCAGTCGTTACCTCCAAGCCAAAAACACAAGGTCCAAAAGGCCCCTTGGGAGGCCAGCTTGGGTGTCAGGTGAGTCCTGGTTTCCTACAGTCTCACCCCATGTCCAAGTCCTACCTGGGCCTGCAGACAGACTGGGGGAGGAGAGGGGACGCACTAGGAGTTGGCATCACTGTGAGTTGGGCACAGATCATTTGAATCTGGAGTCATCCTGGCTAAAGCAGGGCCCCACGTAAATACTTCTCTGATGAAAACCAGGCCTCTCTTTGACATCATTTTTGTTTTGTTTTGTTTTTGTACCAGGGATCAAACTCGGGTCCTCGCACTTGTGAGGCAGGCAGTGGAACCACTGAGCTAAATCCCCAGCCCCTCTGTGACATTGTTTTAGAATGTCTCTCCTCTAGATATTTTTGAAGCAGCAGAAGCTGTAGATAATGTTTGTAATTAAATGATTTTAAATTGTTAATTTTCATCTGCTTGAGAAATGCTCTTTTCAGGGAAGCTCATGACATTTGATGTTTCTGTCCTTTTTTCCATATTCTTTTTTTCTTATCTTCTGCATATTTCCTTCTAGTGTTAGACATAGCTTTATTTTCTTCACTCACTCTTGCAATAATCTAAGATTCATGCCTAGGGATGAGGTTGGAGTAGGCCATGGTTCTCAAGCAGGACAAAAGAGCCCGGATCATCACAGATGTCTGAGGCCATCCAGTAGCCAGGGACACAGAGAGACTCGCCAGTATGGTGTCTGATCGCCTCCTGTCTTCCGTACACCCTGGGCCTTTTCCGGGGTCTCTTCTGGTCACCCTGTTGTGCACACCTGTGCTGCGCAGCACATCCTGTGCCATGTCTGTGTTCTTGGGGTGCTTTGTGCTCTCCTTCAGCTCAAAGAGCAGAGCCAGAGCCCATTGCAGTCTGCAGGCAGAGGAACAGGATGGATGCAACCCTGGGCTCGGTGGGAGGCAGAGGTGACACCAGCTAGGGCAGGAAGTGGCTCCACCAGCTCTGCTCTGTTGCTCCCACGTGTGTCTAGCGCCCCTTGGCCCCCAGGCTTGGGCGTGGTTTACCCTCAGAGATGGAAATCCCTTCTCCATGACTGCATGACTGCCGGTCTGTCCCTTTACAACAGAGAGATTTTTCTCAAGTTGAGGAATGTGTCCAATTTTATTTGATTTATTTAGCCATTAAAATAAATCAAAATACGAAATTCTGTCAATTGTAGGATAATGGAAAACTGTGGAGATCATTGTGCTGAGCGAGATAATCCAGACTTAGAAAGACCAGTATTGCATGTTCTCTCACGTATGCAGAATCTCCAGTGGTGTCATGAAGGAAGGAAGGAGGCTATTGTCAGAGGAAGGGAGAAGGGAGGCGGATGTTCAGTGGCCATGTAGGACGATTGTGATGGAAGAACACTGGACACACTGAGGCCCCACACTGTGAACTGGGGGGCAGGGGGAAGATGACTGGAGTGTGCTTTGTGCCACTGGCCTGTGTGACCAGCACCTGCTAACAGCACGGTGTACAGGCAGCAGAGCAGCTTGGCCATCACTTTCTCCAGGTGCTTTCATGCTCGGCCAGGCTGCCATTCTGTCTTCTATTTCTTCATAATTTGGCACAACCAAGACAAGTGCTCTCTGTCTAGGGATTGTGTTCAATGGGATCATCTTTGTTCTGAGTCTAAGAGGAAAGAGAGCACTTGCTTGTGGTGTGAGGACAGCACATTCTCTAGCCAGGTTTCTGCCAGATATGCATGTTTTGTTAGAGCCAAGCTTTTTCTTTTTATTCATGTCTTTTGTTTACTATGACAGAGCATGGAGACATTCCATTTCCGGACCGTCATTTTTTCAAAACTCTGAGAGGCATTTAAGGAGAAGAGAATGTTACATAACAGAAAGGGTACTTTAAAAGCATATTGGATAGAAACTGGAAATAGCTGTGGACCATTCAAGTGTTCAGTTCTCTACTGATAGGATGCTAGTGTGGAAATATAGGCGGTGTTATGAATTCAGAGAACATGACACTGACCTTGAGGGTTAGTTGAAAAAGGGTGTACAGGAGATGGATTTATCTCAATGACACAGATTTTTGTGCCCAGCCATGCTGGCTAAAAAAGCTATTTATGTGGGGAGTATGAAGCAGAGAGGAGTGAGCAGCTTCTCAGTGAAACCCACAGCAAGCTCTTTGGTAAGAAAAAGCTGATTCCAGAGATAGAAAACTGCTTTGCAGATGTTATATTAAAATTCTACCATCCTGATGTGAGCAGCTGCTAATTTGCTTTTGACATAATAAATGCAGTCCTTCAAAACTTACATTCAAGTTGTAGGTGCTGCTGACAAGTGCAATTACATGCAACTTCTTAGGATTCTTATTTCCCATAAATGGGCATTACCAGTCTTGCAAGTATTTTTTGCAGCAGTTCAGATCCAGAGATGTTTTGTTTGGTGTGCAAAATTTCTATCGAATGCTTTACAAATAAATTTGCCCAGCATTAGTCCCACTCTGTGGAACTCACCAGGTTTCCCTGCACCATCCAAGTATGAAGAAATTATAAATGATTGCATTGGCCCATAATAAGAAACATTGACAGCAACAAAACCCACAACAGGAAGTTCACAGAGAAAATCTGGTAATAGGAAATGTTAACACAATCATAATTTACATACATTTTCAAGGGAAAAAATCATACTTTCTCCCTATCGTCAAAATTTTCTGCTGACAGCACTGGCATTTATTACATTATCGAGGAGAGCCCTCTGTACGCTGAGCTCTGGGCCTCAGGGTTATCTCTGCTCCTGCGCACCTTACCACTCCATCCTTCCCTAGTTATCTTTGCTTCCTACAATTTTTCATGCTAAAGAAATAAGAAAATGAAGTTTTATCTATAAGCATCAGCCATGTGTCTTATAAGCAAGTAAAAATTAAACCAAAAAGGGAAAATAGGGTGATAAGGTAATTATCTTATGGATCCCGGATTTCCATCCAATCACTGTTAGCCAAAAGGGGAGAGTAGTGGTTTTCTGTGGCTGTAAAATACTTCTGATAGTTGGGGAATCCACGCTTGTCCATGTTTCCTTATGTCCCAGAGAGACTGGTCTTTTCTCAGACACCAAGCAGTAAAGGAGAGAGACTCACCACATTTCCAGGGGAATCACTGTCCAAGGACCCAGAGGTCCCCCCCTCCACCTCACAGTAGTCGGAGAAGTCAGTACCCACCTCTGCCCCAGGGGACGCCCATTGCTGTCTGCCACGCTTGGGTTCCGGCTCCTGTACGGTGGTCTAGTTCAGACGGAGTGGCTGGGGGGACTGGGCGGAAGCGCCATTTCAAAAGAAGCATCGTCCAAAAATGTGGTATTGCAGTTGTCAACTGCTCAGAGAAAAACGTGTTTAGGGAAAATTAGAATTCTCCAGGGACACGTGAATCTAGACATTTGGTGTCTAGCGTGGAGCACTTTCTAGTGCTATCTTCTTAAACCTTGAATCTGTTTATCTATCATCTATCTATCTATCTATCTATCTATCTATCTATCTCATCTATCTATCTATCTATCTATCTATCTATCTATCATCTATCTTGATTGTAAGCCTGTTTTAAACATTTTTAAATCTACTTTTGGGACAATAGCGAGGTTATAACGCAGCGATCCGTGGCTGGGATGAGCACAGTCCTCTGGAAACACTGCCGCAGGAGGAGCATAGACAGAAAACGCGTCCACCCTGTGAGCTCACACAGACGCAGCCTTGGGGCCCTGCAGACGGCGCTGTGCGTCCCAGACACAGACATCTCCCTCCCTCGTTCTCAGTGCTGACCCAGTGCTTGGATGAAACCTGGATTTGCCAAACCCAGGGTTCTGATGCAGAGCTGGATTTTGTCACTTTTTGAGAAACAGTCACCACCTCGCTCTCCTTTATAGCTCCTGCTAGGCCTGCGGTCTGGTATCGGTGCACAGAAGTTTTCACCGAAGACCTCTTTTGTTGTTTTCACTGCACTCCGCCACAGGGTAGCTCTTACAGCGAATGGAATGCAGTTTTCCGCTTTACATCTCACTTGCTGTCACTTGCGGTGCTCGCTACGCTACCAGCTCTCGTTACTGTGTCCAGCCTGTTACAGCGGTGCTCGTTCTCACAGGAAGCCTCTCGGTCTTCGCCGCCGTGCAGCCTGACCTAACTTCCTCTAGGCAATGCTGCCTGCTTGGTGCCTGCTGCTCTTAAGCACGTTCCCGCAGCTGCCGGGGCTCCAGGGCTTCACCGGCTGTAAGCGGGACTCAGCATTGGTGCTGACTCCTTCCACTTTCGTGAGCTTCGTCTCTAGAATTCTGCCTCCTGTACCCGCGTTTACACCTCAGGTTTTAGCATCAGGCAGCTTTATATCAGGCCTGGAAACCACAAGCTACAGCACACATAGGGCTTCTTGTGCATCAGTTACACTTTTCCATCCACTCAAAATGACAAACACTCAAGAAAGATGCAAAGCCACAGGACTCCAGCCACTGTACTCCGGTGCAGATAATTAGGAGGTGCAGTGGGTGAGGAGAGGCTGAATTTGCTATGAAGTTAGACCTATGGTGGGAACTCTAATGTGTCTTAATGAGCCTCGCCTCTCCTGAGGAAGAAGAAGAAGGCATAAGAGGCTCCTTCGAATGTGAGCGGGTATGAGTGGGCACGTTATTTCCAGTAGCGTCCATGTTTCCTTTTTCCTGCATTTCATTGCAAGTAGAAAACAAACATCTTACACATTTTTCTCGTTTGCAGCAGTATTTAGCTACAAAAGCATGTGTTTCTTAAATCCTAGTACTTTGTCTTTAATGATACAGATTTCCATTTCAGCCCTACATGTACTTTCTAGCTCATCTCTGAGATATAGAAATCTAACTAAGCCTCAGTTTGGTTGGAAGACTACTGAAATGTGACTGTTGATTCACGGCCTTGTAGAAGTTCTTGATGCCTTTACGGTTTTGTGATACCAAATGCACAAAGCACGCACAGTATGACAGCACACCACAGCAGAGGAACGAAGCCAGAGTGCACTCTGCGCACCTGCCTGTCAGATCAAGTGCAGACCCCTGACAGGGATCCTGAGGACATTGGCCTTGGCCAGTATGTTTCCCTTTGTAGCAAGCACCGCAACAGGGCTCTTCAAGAACTGTGGATTAGGTCTTCCATAGTCCTGTGGGAGAAGTGAGAAAACAGAATCATAAGAAGAACAAAAAAAGATAGGAGACTGAGAAAGCATCTTGGTGGATCACCAGATCCTACTTCTAAATCTTTCTGGTCTGTGGCAGATCCCACCTTCAGAGTCTAGGTTTCTTATGACAAATTTATCCTACTTCTATCCCAATTTTGTCCTGAAAATTAGCTGGGATTTGTTCTTATCTCTTGAAATCAACCCACACTGACTAACGCTTCTGTTGTTTTTGTGCACTTGGCTTTAGCCCCTGATTTTCTCACACTGCCTTGTGCACTTGCCTGCCCCTGAATACCTGCTTAATGCAAAAGAAAGAAATAAACATTAAAACAAGCAGTGCTCTGTCTTCCTTTCCATACTCATTGTTTCTACTTCTTGAGCAGAGCCATTGCTTTTCATTCATTCATTTTTTTATATTCTTTATGGCCTAGAGTCTGTCTGTGTGCACAGAGAGGGTTTAATGGAACATTGTGGGCGTGACTACAGGAGAAGGCCACTCGCACAGCACCATAACTGCCCTCTCTTCACATGCACTCTGCACTTACCTGAGCCTGTGTGTGAGGTGCCTTGTGAGGGAAGAGGGAGCCACTCTGACTGAACCCCTACAGACAGGTGGTGTGGAGGAGAAGGAGAAAATCGCCACAGCACACTTCATTCAGGCAACTGCAAGCGGCTTTTGGGGAGCACGGAGTTGGAGGCCTGCTGAGCGCTGTCAGGATGGAGGAGGGGAGCAAGCCAGTGAGGAGCCAGCTAGAGAGCTTTTATAGCTCAGTAAAGACATAACTAATTGCCACCTTTATGGAATGTAAATTAAGTCATTTAGAGGAGTATTTACTTTTTCAGGTCATTGAATGAATGTGGCTGTAACTTTAATGATAACGCCCTAATGGCCAGAAAGACTGATTCGGTCTTCAGTGCACCCAGACAAGGCAATCTGCTTTTAGCAGCACAGGTTGATTCTAAACTAATGGCAGGCAAAGCACTCTGCATACACAGCTCTCATTTCCATGTGTGAACATGGACGTGTGCATTAGCTGCTGAAATTCAGCCCTCCTCACCGGCTCCCGAGATCTGCAGGAAAATCTAGTCCAAAGGTGCTGCACTGGACAGAGCCAGTCTCCATGCCCCGCAGAGGTGGTGACAATTTTGTGAACTTCCACAGAGCCCGGACTATGCCGGAGTGAGTTTGTGTCCTCCTTGGACTCCTTTTCTTCCTCTGGAGGAAAAAATGTGGAACAAATTCCCGCTGCCCATTTCTCCATTAAGTGACGTGGGCATTCTGACTTCCACCATAGTACGGGCTCGTCACCGGAATAATGAACACAGGACGGATCACCATGCCAGAAAGCAGAGACCAATCCAGAGGGAAGTGCCCACTGCTGCAGGACTGCTGGGCCCCATGGCAGCAGATGCCACACCTCCCACAGCACTCCCGCCAGAGATAACACAGCTGAGTTAATGTGGACAGGGTCAGAATGCTTATCACACATGAATTTGGGTCTTGTTGGCTTCCCAGGCAATTTTATAACCCTCAGAGGTTCATCATTTTATGATGAATGTGTTTGGAATACTATGGTAATACATCAATAGATGGAATCCTAAAGTTGATTTCTGCTATATGTCTCAGCATCACCTAATAGTATAATACATAAAATAGATGATCAAATTCATAAATACCTCCATACCTATATGATTTATAAATGGAAAATATACACTTGTTATATTTTAAAACTTTATCATAATTTCAAATTCCATAAAAAGTCTCAGATTTATAGACTGCAGAAACACCAGCTTCTCTATATTTTGTATACAGCTTATATATCACTTACCATTTTCTATCTTTCCTATCATGAGTTTTAATAGTGATATTTTCCATTTTTGTTTTGACTTTTTTTACATTACAAGGCACTAGCACTGAGCTACACCTCCAGCCCCTTTTTATTTTGAGACTGGGTCTTGCTAAATTGCCCAGGCAGGGCTGGAAATTACAATCCTCCTGCCTCAGCCTCGTAGGTTACTGGGATTCCAGGCATTTGCCACTACACCTGGGTTTTGACCTGGTTTTTATATCAAAATCTGAACACCAACTGTTTTATAAAACCAGATGCAAAGTATGAATTATATTTCTGTTTCTGTTGAAATGCACAGGCTGTGGACACGTCATAGCTTTGCTGCTGTGTGCGTGTTTGGGGCTATTTTTTGAAAGTTATGAAAATTGACTTAGAATAATTTGAGAAAAAGTGAGACTGTACAGGCTCCCGAGAACAAACTTCGGAGGGGTGGTGCCTCTGGTAGGTGGAGAGCCTGGAACCCAGCATGCAGGTGCTCTCAGAAAGCTTTGTGATTGCTATTTTGTTTTATCAAAGTGTGAAGGTTGTTTTCCATTCCCACTGGGAGTCCCTCACAGGCCGGCAGGGACTGTGGCTGACAAGAGGCCAGCTCCTCGGGCAGCACCAGTGGACTTTGGCTGAAAACGCGGACCCTCTCCTGCCCTGGGACACATCCTGACCTCCCACTTCCCACACCCCTGGATGTGAGAACACAGCTGGGCTTCGCTGTCCCAGGTTGTGACTCTGTAAGAGAGGGAAGGACACAGGACAGTGGAACCATTATTGAGCATCAGGGAGCCATCTCAGGTACAACCCATAACTTTTAGAAACCCTTCTACTAGTATTTAGATTTAAATTTGTACAGTTATATTTAGCAGCATGTATCTAAGCTGTCTTCCCGGATGACTTTTATTAGTCCATATTGTCAGTACATGATGTGCCCGTTACTGCTGGGGAGTTGGTACAAGTACACAGCACACCCTCACTTGCTTTTCACCCCCTTTCTCTCTTCTTGCTTCCCCTCCCTCTATCTCTTGGTCTTCTTCCCCTTTAAGAAACACCTATCTTCCTACTTCGTTTTATCTGTCTTTTACTTTGCTCTTTCTTTATAGCTTGGGTTTCGCATATAACAGAAACCATGCAACATTTAAGCTTGTGTCTCTGATTTATTTCACTTAACATTGTGTTCTCCAGGTGAACCAATTACCCTACAAATGACTCAAGCTTACCCTTCTTTGTGGCAGAATAATGTTCCACTGTGTACAAATACCACATTTTCTCTATCCATTCATCTGCTGATGGACGTATAGTCTGCTTCCAAGGTTTAGCCATTATGACTTGTGCTGCTGTAAGCATGGGTACTCATGGATCACTGTAATATGATGTCTATAATTCTTTGCGGAAGAACCCTAGAAGGGAATAGTTGGGTCTAATGAATTTTAGATCATATTTCATGCCATATGAAGAGAGAGATACAATATATTTCATTCTTCAATATTAATTTCTAGTGGTTGTCCTTCCTTTTCTTATTGTCACATTCTTCAGTATCACACTAACTGCTGACTGAACTTAAAGGTTCGCCATAGCCAGCGTATATTATAATAAAAGAAGGTACCAGAGTGAACATCAAATCAATGAAGACACTGAGAAATAATTCACGTGACAAACCCAGAAATAAAATGTGCATAGTTACCTCGCTCTGTTTCTGAAACAAGTGTAAGACTGCTGCTGGTACTCCTACATGCTGGTTTCTCCTTTCTGTTTCTTGTTCCCCTTGCCCTCAGCTAGGAACTGGCTGTGGATGCTGCTTGCCCTCATGGGGAGGGCCAGTGCCACCCCTGGGTTATCTGGTGGCTTCGGAGCCCTCCCGGTCACAGCAGGATGTGTAGACATCTCAGCTCACATCTCAGCCCCCACCTTTCCCCGGTCCACCCAGTGAAGGTGATGCTGCTCTCAGGGTACAGATTGCACATCAAATGCTTGGTCTCTAGAATGTGCACCCATGAATTGGAAAAGATTAGAAAAACTCTGGTATTCTATTCTTCCTTTGAACCTTGCTTTTAGAAATATTTTTCTGCAACTATATGATGGAAAAATGCTATTTCTGGGTAGTCAGGGAAGCTCTATGGTTGTTGGGCCAGACTTCTCCTGAGAACTTAATTCCTGGATTTGGATTTCTCCTGATTTTCTACTGTGGTGTGACTCCGGCCCAGAATGTCCATAGTTCCTATAAAACAAAAGCAAACGGACAAAGAAAAACATAATGTACTATGGTAACAGTTACTCAGTCTTTTAAACTGCAACTTGAGTTGCCACGTCATTTCAGCAATGGCCAGTCTGAATTTAGCCTTGTTTCTGTTTTTGGCCACTGCATTCCATCCCACTGAGGGCAAAGTTGCTTCATTCAGGTCCAGTCAGGTCAGATGAGCAGCCTCACACTCTGCTCTGTGAGAGCTGCTCCCGGGGTCACCCCTGAAACAGACATCGATTCTGTCCAGACTGGCTCTGGAACTGAAGTTCCTTTACATGTTTAGTATGCATTTTGTTGAGTCTAGGAAGCTTGCACAGCCTTTTGAAGCCCAGGGGAATAAACGTCAGGAAGCCGGTTTACAAAACTCTGGGTGGGTGTGTTTAGATGACAGAGAAATTGTCACCCCAAACCAAAAAAACAAAGGAACAAGCAAGGACAGTCTCCTTAGTGCAGCCCCATGTTAAGTGTCTGTCTCTGGGTCTCAGGGGAGACTGGACAATGCACCTTGAGCTGGACACTGTGTGGAGTCAAGGATGCTCCAGGGAAGATGATTGTCCTGAGGAAGCTCTTATATTCACAAAAATAACGAAGTCAGCACTATACCGTTATTAACATACAAACACTGAAAGCCTTTTTTGTAAATTCAGTAATATAACAGGGAGTTATTGACATTCTCATTCATTATTTCACTAAAATTTTGGCTAGAAACAAAGCAAGATAGAGTATATCAACAAAAAAAGAAACAAAGGCATACATTAATAAGCTATATCACTGTCTATTTCATAACACATTTAATTAAATTATTAGTTTTATTGCAAGTGCTCAGCAAAATACAAGATGAAAGTAATACACAAGAAATAATTATATTTCTTTGCACACATAAAATTGCAGTTTAAAAATGCCACTTAATTAAATATTCTGTTTATAAGAAGAGAAAATATAAAGTTGACAGGGAAAGATCTAGCAAAATTGTTCAAGAAATTTATTAAAATTTCAGTGCATTATTGAAATATATTGAAGGAGACTTAAATAAATTAAAGATGAATTAGATCCAGAAAAAGTCATGAATTATTAAAGTTACCAATTTTTGAGAGCCTTGATGGAGATTTTTTGACTTTTTTGTCAGTTGATTCTAAGAGTGAAACAGAAATACAGAGTGCACAGAGCAGGTAGGAACTTTCTGAAGTGTGAGCTTAGAAGACTTGCCTTGCTACCAAGAATTACCATAGCGTCGTAGTCACTAAAATGTTCTAGTAAATAGAAGTTACAGCATGAAATTGAAGGGAGGATGGAGAAAAACTCTACACAATATAAAAAATTGATTTATGGAAGTGAAAAGTAAAGTGCCCAAAATAAGAGTCCTCAAACCAAGCAGCCTGAGGGTGCAGACACCCATGGTGTGAATTCCAGGGCTGCTCATCTCCGCGTGGTGCCACATTCCTCCTAAAGTGTGGGCTGAGCCTGTGGACGCTGGGTTCTCTGTCCTGTCCCCCGAGTATGTTACCTTCCTTCCTTGCAATGAATATCCCAAATCATTGGCTGTGGGTGGCTCCTAACCCAAGGCCACTCCCTGGCCCACATCTGTGAGAGAGCTGGGACCCCTGACATAGGCCAGGAAGAGAACTTTGCCAGCAGACAACTGAATTGGAGAGATGCTGCACTCCACCCCGCAACCCAGCCCATGGAGGACATGAGCTGACCCCTGAGATGATGTGCAAAACCCTCTTCTGTCCTCCCTTGGCCTCCAACCTGCAGAAGCTGTGAGATACTTGAGGGTATTATTTTTAGCCACTAAGTGTACAGCTGTTTGTTACAGAGTGGTGGAAAATGAATACTGACCTCTACCACATGCAAACATCAACTCAGATTGGACTGAAGACCTAATACGGTAGGGTATAAAGCAAAAAAAAGCCATGCATACTATCCAAGTAGGGGAATAAGTCTTTAACATATGCAATAAATATAAAGAAAATGGAAAAAATAACATAACTGACTGTATCAAAACCAGAGAGAATGTTAACTAAAAACAGCTTTTATGGTATGAAAAAATCTATAAAAATTATCCAAAAAACTAAAATTGAAGCTTTGCAGAAATTTATGCAACACATAAAATTGACAAAAGATTAGTATCTAGGTTATAAAATTTGTTATAAATCAAAAGGGAAATATAAATAGCAGTATAAGAAGATAGACAAAAGCAATGGATAGGCACTACAAGAAGAAAATGTTCATACAGCTAAATGTAAGAAAAAATACTCAAAGTCACTAACAAGAGAAACCAAACAAAATGACCCACCTTTTAAAAATTCTCAATTTGTTTCTCAAAAACAAAAAACCTAGCAGTGGGAAGAGTTGCCAAAGATGTGAAGTAGCGTATCTAAAAATATGGTCCTGGGAAGACTATAAATCAGTATAGCTACCCTGGGAAAAGTGTGTAGTTTTACCTCCCAGAGTGAAAGAATCGAATGCACCAGGTCTGAAGGTTTTATTTCACTGTCAACACCCAAACTATTTTCAGATCTGTGCGCAGACCCGGGCAAAACGTTGTGAGGTGAGCTGGGATGCCTTTGCACACGTATTGTATAAGTGCTATTCAGAATCGGTCAATATTTCATGAACGCATTCTTTGCAGTCTCCTGGAGGTGGTCTCCCGTAGTACTTTCTTCAAGCACTCACGGTGGCCAGAAGATGACTTTCGTTCAGAGCAAGAAAGGAAGGAGGATTTTCAAAACTAGTGCATGTTGTCCTACAGCTGAAGATGAGGGAAGGGCGGGAGGCCGGTGGGGAGGGAGGGAGAAGGAGGAAAGAAACCACTGCGGCTCCTGAAGCTATCAGCAGCGAGGAAAGTGGACGAGGGTAAACTGATGAGCTGGGTCTGAGCAGGTGCGCGGGGCTCGGCTCTCCGACCTGGGGCGGAGCTGGGACTATACCCTCCCTCCTCAGCCACGCCGCTCTGATCAAATCTGGAACAAACCAACACAGCGGATGCGATGCGGCAAAGAGTGCTTCTGTATTTGTCATAGGTCATTTCTGTATTTCCTTTAAATACTCCGAGGATTTTGCTGAAAGCCTTCTGCCCGCTAATACAGTGAGAAGCCTACGTAGCCGCGCAATCCTTGCTATTCATGAAATAGGCCAGTTACGTGGGAAAAGCACAACACTTCTTAGCCGACAGCTTCCTGAAATACCATCGGTAACGACGGCCTTATATATTGTACTAAATAACAGAGCAACAGTGAGCTTCACTGGGCTCTGCCCGATATCGATAACACAGGCAGCCGGCCAGGAGCAAATCAATAGAAATGATTTTTTCTGTAGATGACCAAAGCTTCAGATACCCACCTCTCTGGTAATGTACAGTATGAATCAGGAATAAAATTAGATTATTAGCTATTAAACAGCATTCCCCAAATATTGCTTTCCACATTTTATAATTTTATAAACTTCTAATGTATTTTATGAATGCAGAGAATTTATCTCGGAGACACTGAAAGGGGAGGCTTTATGTTTTCTTGTGAGAGTTTAGCAGTCGCTGATCTTTTACATCCCAGAATAAACTGAAGATATAGATGCAAGGTGGGATAAAATTACTCTTAAATGCTGCTGTGATTGTGCCCCAGGGCACCAACATGTGAGAAATAGAACCTTCGAAATTTGACTTGGCTGGAATTAGGCACCATGAATTTCTTTCCTTAAAAGCATAGTGACTTGACCATATTTTACAGTCATGAGATATGTGGTTCTTTTAAAAAGACAAAGGTGAGTTGAGACTAAAATTTTTCCCTTTTCACAGAAATAACAAACCTATAGCTTTTCTTTCTTCTGCATATGTTTTTCATGAAGTTTATTCGGAATAAACCTTTTTATGGTCAAAGGCCTTTTGCTTTCTTCTAATCTTTTTTCATAAATTTTATTATTTTAACAAACTTTATTCTTAGAACAGCTAGATATATAGAGAAACAGAGCCGGTGGTGCCCCACACTCTGCTGGGCTGTGCGGACACAGCTAGCCCAGGGTCTGGCACCCTGCTGCAGTGTAGCTGCAGGCCAGAGCTGCTGTCACGGAAACATCGCTGCCTGAAGTCCCAGCCATTCAATCTCCTGAGTGCCAAGGACTACGTAACAGTTCCTGGGTAAAAATAAAATTGCCACCCTAGAACATGTACTCTCCTCAGACTTCTTTAACTTAGCAACATGCATGTAAAACTGTCCCTTGTCATGTTGGAGCTCGGTGGACATTTCCTTTCGTGGCTGAATTCTGTGCTATTGCTTGCTAGCCAAGTCACCTGTGAGAAGACACTTGGGTTGTTTCTGGCTTCTGTGAAACTTTCTTTCCAAGTTGCTATCTTCTTGGACTCTTACAAGCGCAGTGTGGGGTTATGTTCCCCACATCCTCACCACACATGAGTGCAGATCCCATTCTGGATCCTCCAATAGCGTTTTGTCATCATTTAACAGACTTCATAAACTTTTGTTGAAAGATGAGCTGATGTGTCATGCAATAAAAAATGAGCTATATAAGCCTTTAATGTGCGTTTTAAAATAATCTAAGTGCTGCACACACACACACACACAAACTACACACACATACACACATAGATATAAGCAAGAAATATAAAACAGTATAAGCAAAATCACAGCAAATAAACTGGGAGAAAAATTTCAGTCTATTGCTGATAAATGGCTGAATCCTTATTATACAAATAATACTCAAAAATTCAAAAAAGAAGACTGAATAAAAGAATCAGACAACTTATTTAATTATAAAACTGCTCTGAAATACTTACAAGTGCCCAAAACTTATGTGACAGAAATGCAATTTTGGGGTTAGCACATCTTAAAGCTCTTGCCAGTGTTCCCTGTGGACTGGGCTAAGCAAATGTTTCATGCCCTAGTTGCTGGGAACACAGACTGATGCCATCCTCTCATGGGCATAGCCAGCTACCTCGGAGAGCAAAGCATTTGTATGTGTGTGTGTGTGTGTGTGTGTGTGTGTGTGTTTCTTTCAGGTGGATAATACACACTTATCTCTGCATCATTATGTTTGTAAAAGAAGAGTGAAAAAGTAAAAATAGTAGAAAGAAAGTTACCAAGAAAGGTGACAAGTTTGCACAGAGGCGATTAACCAAACTGAGGCCCTCCAGCAGTGATGGAGTTGTATTATCTGTCAGGAGAGAGGCTGCTGAGAGGCTGAATGGAAAAGCAGGTGATGCCCGCATCTCACAGGATCCTGATCCTCCCCCTACCACAGTCCAGCCCAGAAGCTGCCCTCTGTGTCCATAAGAAAGCAGGCAGCAAGACATCCTGCAGTGCCACTTTTCCGAAGCCAGATTCTTGTCTCCAGTAACACCCGGAAGCTAGACCCTGGCACCGCAGCAATCAGCACCCAGAGGCACTATTGCTAAAATACCGCTTGTCCCTTACTAAAACTAGTAACTCTTTCCTCCACAGTCCTCATCAAATGTTTCACAAAATGTCACAAGCTGATGCTTAAATATGTGAGAAGTTATAAACAAATAGTCAAAGATTATAAGGTAAGAAATGGAGAGGGTGTAGCATAGCAAATATAAACATTTACTCTGTTGACGGCTGATTTCAGCAATGCAGCACTGGCACGGGAGAGTCCATAAACGACTTGAATGGTCTGGAGCTTCCAGGAATGGAGCCCTGCATATATAGAACTTAGTTCATGACAAATCTTGTGTTAGGCATTAATGGGAAAATGCACCGACCACAGCAGAATTCTTCACTTCGCTGATCCTCTGAAATATATATTATTTATTTATTTGCTTTTCACCACTTTATTTCAATGTAACTATGCTTCTAAAGTATGTTTAAAAAATCTAATCTCCTTCACATGTTTCATTTTCTCATTTGAATTAGAATAATGGTATTCCTGTATATTTAAAAATGAACATTTTCATATAAAACTATTACCGGATGATTATGCATAGCAAAAATTTTACAAAACATATGCAATGGAATATAAATACTACCAATGACTTTGTAAAACATATCTAGTGGAATATAAATATCATAAGTGATATCCAAGAGTATCTACTTAAAATAATAGTGAACAAATTATTTGTAGCAATCTAAAATATGTCCTTATTCTTTCACTTTGAAATCATGTCTCTATTTCACGTTCCTTGCAGAAAGTTTTATTAATTTGAAAATTATTTATTGGTTATCCTATTTTCTTCAATGAAGAAGTTATAAAATTGCCATTTTATCTTATGTTTTGTTTCCTCTGACATTACAATTGAAGTGTTCGAGTAGTCTATGTAATTTAACTTCCTTTGTTAAGTAGCTTTCTATTGAAGTATGAAATATATGTGAAAGTGTTTATAAATATTATTGTATATTATAAGTGTTTTTGCACAGTATAAAAACCACATTGACAAATCATGAAATGCAGCACAACAGGAATCAAGAAATACACCTCTCCCTTTCACTGACTGCTTCTCCTCTCATTTCTGGTACTGAAGATCACTTTGCTTCCTTTTGTTTGGCCCTTGTACATGCAACCCATGTAAAGAAATAAGTGCTTATTTCTTTCTGGCTTCTTTTGCTTGGCATTGTGCATGTGAGAAGCATCTGTACTGCTGCGTACTGAAACTAGCCATTTCTTCTGCATGTGACTTAGTACTGAGTGGGTCTGCACAGCGTGCGTTTACTTTCCAGCCCACTTTTGCTTTGCTTCCTGTACTAAGATGCAGCCCTCAAGGTTTCTGATTGGGGTAGTGAAGTGTTTACCGAGCTTCCTCCTTAGGTCTTGAGCTCCACCTTTTGTCTTCTTCTGCAATGTGAAGGAAATGGCCTTTGACTGCTTAGAGCTTCCTACCCAGTTCCTGTCTTTTGCTGGGTACAGCTCAAGAATTTGGAAGTTGTCCTAAAGGTAAAAGTAACATAACAGTTAGACGTTTCTGGTGCCACAGTCTGAAGAGGTCACAGCTCCTTCACCAACCCGCTCTCCTCTGAATTCCACTCTTATACCCGTCATCTTCCTCTGTTTTCCTTCTGCTCCATGAAGCCAACAGAATGCCTGCTGGTGTCTCAGCATTTACTCAGCTTCTTGGTGGAGACACTCCTGGAACCAGGAAGAAGAGCTGTGGAATTTCTGCTTTTCTTCAGTTCCTTCCCCTCCAGGACACTGTCTTCCTGTACTGCTGCCTATGGGACTCCTCTGATGTGCTGTAGCATTTTTGTTGTGATGGCTGCTTTTTGTTTATTTGTATTTTTTGATAATTCTAATGTTTCTCAGAGGTAGACTTGACTATGGTAATTGTTTCATTGTCCTTTAGAGAAGTCTACCATCATTTTAAGTAAGTTATTTTATTAAAATACAATATACAAATTTCTATAGAAAAGTGTAAAAATATAACTGAACAGATTCATTAATTTTCAAAAGTGAACATACTCATAACAAGAATTCAGGTAATGAAATAGTAAAATACTGATACCCTTGTGCTTTCATAAACACTTCCCACAATTCTTTTAAAGACCTCTTCCAACTGTCTGAACTTCAAATACCATAAATTAGCTTCCTTGTTATTGACCATCATAAATAAGAAAGTCATCAGAGACTTTTTCTTGTGTGTGTGACACTCTTATTTTGCTTAACATTTTGTTTTGTAGACATCCTTGCTATAGTTTTAATAACGTTGAGGCCCTGTTCTTTTGTTAATGTAATGAAATGGTTAAATGACTTATTATTCAATGTTAAACCACTTTTAAGTTCCAAAAATAACCCCTTCGATGACACTTGGCCATAATACATTATCTGTATTTGACCTTCTAGCATTGAGCACTCTTGCAACTATGTTCACAGTGTTATTTGTTGTATTTGGGTATGATTTTCTTATCTCTTGGTTCCTGTCCAAATTTTACTATGTATTTTCTATTTGAACCTGTATTATATTCTTTCCATCCATCTGTTTTTGCCTTTTTTGATTAATTGTGATTGCCAACTTGATTGGCTTATGAGACACCTATGTAATTAGTAAAGCATACTCTTGGGTGTATGTGGACAGGTTGTGTGCTGTGGTGTGACTTTGGGGACAGTATTTTATGTGTAGCTCTTTCCTGTCTGGCTGTTTCCCTGTCTCCCTGCTTCGTGACCAGGAAGTGAGCAGCTTTGCTCTTCCACATCCTTCTGCTGTGATGTTTCTGTCTTGGAGCCACTGACTAGGGACTGGAGCTTCTGAAACCGTGTCAAACATTTTCTCCTTTAAGATGTAGGTGGCTGGTATTTTGTCCTAGAAATGACAAACTGATCATTACAATTAACACTATCTGTCATTATACTTTTTTTGCTATTGACATTTTAGTTATATATTGTTTATTTTTAGTAGCTGATCTGACTTACATTACATACATTTGGTTTATTATTATTTTTAAAACAGCCTCCAGGAATTTATTTGTGTGTTGTATTATTTTTTACTTGATATAAAATAATTATGCCTATTTATTTATAGCATCCAACGAGATATATCAATACATGCATACATTGTGGAATGGTCAAATCAAGACAATAACTTGTCTATTGCCTTAAATATTCATGATTTCTTAGTGGTGAGAAAATTTGAAATCATGTCTTGTAGCTATTTTGAATTAATTTATTAATTACAGGCATCATGCTGTGTAATCAAACACTAGAATTTATTTTTCTTAGCTAAACTTTTATAGTTATTGATCAACACTTCCTTCTCCCTATCCCTTCCCCCAACCACTTGTAACTACTGTTCTGCTGTCTACTTATATTCAATCAATATTTTTTAGTTTCCACATGTAAATAAGATCATATACTCTCTTGTCCTTCTGTGCCTAGCATGTTTCATATGTAAATTACTCTTGGTTCATCCACATTGCTAGTAATTGAAAATATTTGCAAACTATATATCAGGTAATGAAGGAGATAGTATCCAAAATATAGAACTCAAAACTTTTTAACAATAAGAAAATAAGAATTTCATTAAAATGACAAAGGAGTTAAATAGATCTTATTCAAAAGAAGAAATACAGAGGATTGATAAATGTATGAAAGTACATGGTCTAGTCTTTGCAGAAACGAAATCTAAACAATATGAGCCACCAGTTCATACCTGTCAGTTGTTCTCATAGAAGACAAATATTGTCAAGCACTGGAAAGACATGAATGGAAGGGAATCCTTATACATGTTGGAGATATAATCTAATATAGCTATTCTGGAATGTAGTGTGGGGATTCCTCAAAAAGCTAAAAGTTGAATTGCTATGTGATCCAGCATCACTCTAGAGGGTAAATATGAAAGGAATTGAGATCAGTAATGTTAAGAGGTACCTGCTGTGTCATGTTCATTGCATTATTCATAGTACCTAAGGCATAAAAGCATCTGACATCCATCAACAGACAAGAGCACTGAACTATGGGTACCTGCACATATGGGTATTGTCCACTATTTAAATGTTAGGGGGCCTCCCAGCCACAAGTGGACTGGTGAGGAGGAGAGCCATACAGGTGCCTGCAGCAGAATCCCAGCACCCCCACCCAGCCTCTGTCTTCCTGGCTGGTCCTGTACCTGGACCTGCATTGCAAAGGCAGAGGGGGTCATAAAGGCCATTGTCCTAAGCTCCAGAAGATAGAGCAGAAATGAACAACAGAAAGAGGGCCTGGGCCATGGATTTAGCTCAGTGGTTCTGCCACCTGCCTTGCAAGTGTGAGGGCCTGAGTTCAATCCCTGGTACAC
>NW_022900926.1:2554020-2602662 GCF_012274545.1 Fukomys damarensis
AACCCAAGAAAAAAAAAAAAAAAAAAAAAAAAAAAAAAAAAAAAGAAAGAAAGGAAGAAGGCCTTATTCCTTTTAAGTTCCCAACCTGAATGGTAAAGTTACAATATTGAACAGTTTATTCACTATAGACATATTTTGGGATAGTCCTCAATTTTAATTTATTTTGCATAGTTAAAGGTGATAGATTAATAACTACCACAAACTGTCATTTTTCTAAGCTGTGCTTGATTCTATCGTTGTTGCTGATTGTATCACTTGGGCTAGTGTTGTGATTGATTGAATCAGTTTTCCTTCCTGGTGTAATGAAAATAAGATTGCCCCAGAACCTTTAGAATCTCAAAACCTAAAGACCAGCTATATCTGGAAGACACCTCTGAGAAGCAATCATTTGATTAGGGTTCTAAGTACAAGCAACAAAGATGGTTACAATAAGCAGTATTGAAGTCTCAACCCAGGAATTAACCAAAGACTATTCCAGCAACAAAAATAGAAATGAAAAGACATTTAAGCAAGACACAAACCCAGTCTTCCAGGTCACCAAAGGCAAATTTTGGGGGAAGTGAGATGTAAAAGTCTAATAACCAACCACTTGGACACCCTGAACTGATAGTACAGGAAATTACAAGACAGATGAATGAGGCTCTAGAAAAATTCAAAACAGAAATAATTTCCCTGATCACTATGACATGATAAACAGAATAAAAGACAGAAGAGATCCTAGAACAGAAACAGATAAAAAAATAAAATAGATGAGTTCAGGACCACAGTGGAAGCCATGAATGCTCAGCATAGGAAAGAAATGTTAAACCATGAATGACCAACATAGGAAAGAAATAGAATCCATGAAACAGACTCAAACAGATATCCAGGAGATTAAAAACTCTACTGAAAGTGTACACAGCAGACTGAGCCAATCTGAAGACAGAATATCAGACATAGAAAACAGGACGGTTGTCAGTGACCATGAAAAGAGAGATCTTAAAAATAGTAAGTGACCATAAGAAATCAATTCAACAGCTCCTAGATGATGAATAGAAGAATAATATAAGATAGGAGTCTACAAAAAAGCAGGAAAAAGTACAAATTACATAAAAAAATGTTCAGAGAATTAATGATAGAAAACTTCCCAAACAGAGAAAACAATTTGACGTACAGATAAGTGAGGCATATAGGACTCCAACTAGTCATGATAAAAAAAAAATGTGCACTTAGACATGTAATAGTCAAGATCCAGGAAACCCAACAAAAGAACAAAATACTACAAGGAGTTAGAGAAAAGAAATCACATGCAAAGGAAAGCCATCAAAATCACAGCAGACCTATCCAGACAAACCCTTAAGTCAAGAAGAGCTTGGAATAAGGTATTCCAAGCCCTTAAAAACAAACAAACAAACAAACAAACAAACAAAAAACCTCCATCCTAGACTGCTCTATCCTGTAAAACTATCTTTCAAAATTCATGGGGGAAATAAGATACTTCCATAACAAAGAACACCTGAGAAACTTAATGAATACCAAACCAGCACTCCAAACATTTTTTTAAAAAATATCCTAGAAAAAGACAATGAAGGTAAAAATTCCATGAGACCCAACAGGGCAAATACAATATATTTTATCAGGCAAGGCAAAAATTAAATGGGGAAGGTGAAATATAATAAAAAAGAGTCAAAATCGGGAAAATAACATGATGATAAGTCAATACATATCAGTTATAGCTATCAATGTTAATGGTCTCAATTCACCAATCAAAAGAAACAGACTGGCAGAATGGACTAAGAAGCAAAATCCAATAACATGCTGTATACAAAAAACACATGTAGGGCCAGGGATTTAGCTCAGCAGTTCGGTGGCCTGCCTTGCAAGCAAAAGGACCTGAGTTCAATCCCCAGTACCAAAACAACAAAAACAAAAACAAACAAACAAAAAAACCCACACCTAATTAAAAAAGTAAGAATGAAAGTAAAAGGATGGAAAACAGTTCTCCAAGCATCAGGCACACAGCAAAAAGCAGGGGTACCTATCTTATTTGCAAACAAAGTAAATTTCAAACCAAAACTAATTAAGAGAGACAAAGAAGGTCACTAAATCCTTATGAAGGGAACAACCAAGAGGAAGAGGTGACAGTCATAAATATATTTGCACTAAATATTAATTCCCCCAAGTATACAAAACAAATAAGGGACATGAAAAACCAGTTACGCACTAATAGAATTGTAGTGCATGTCCTCAATACCCCACTGTTACAAATAGAAAGATCCTCTAGACAAAAATCAAGAACAATATACTAGAACTGAACCTAATTTGAACAAATGGACTTAATGGATGTCTACAGAGTGTTCCACCCCCCAAAATCAGAATATACAGTTTTTCAGCTGCACACAGGTCATTTTCCAAAATAGACCATGAACTAGTTCATAGAACATGTTTAAGTAAATGTAAGGGAATTGAAGTTATCCTTGTATATTATCAAATCATAGTTAAATCAAACTGGAGATCAATATGATAAAAAAATGCAAGAACTTCACAAACACATGGAAACTGAATAACACTCTCCTAAACAACCAATGGGTTACCTAGGAAATTAAAGAAGACATCATACAGTTTTTACAATTTAATTATAATGCCAGAACAACATACAACAATTTATGGGAAAAAATGAAAGCAGTTCTATGTGGTAAATTCATAGCAGTGAATGCCCACACTAGGACAACAGAGTGAGCTAAAATAAAATACTAATGTTGAATGTTAAACTCTTAGAAAAATAAGAGCAAGAGAAACCAGAAGCACATACAAGGGAGGAAATTATAAATATCAGAGCAGAAATCAGTGCAATGGAGTCTAACAGAATGATACAAAAAAAATCAATGAATTGAAGAGTTGGATTTTTGGAAGAATAAATAAAATGAATAAACCGTTAGTCAACTTTATTAAAAAAAAGGAAAGAAAGGGCTCAAATCCAAGCAATTAGGAATGAAAAAGGTGAAGTCACAACAGATCCAGCAGGAATTCAGAGGATAATCAACACCTACTTTGAGAACCTGTACTCTAATAAAATGGAAAAACAGAAGAAATGGACAGATTTCTAGATACACACGAACAACCAAAGTTGAATGAAGAGGATATAAAAATTCTAAGCACCCCAATTACAATCAGTGAAATTGAAAATGTAAATAAAAGTTTATCAATAAAGAAAAGCTCAGGTCCTGGTGGCTTCACTGCTGAATTCCACAACACATTTAGAGAAGTACTGTTGCCACTGCTCTTTAACCTTTTCAGTGAAATTGAATGGGAAGCAATTCATCCAAATTCATTCCTGGAGGCAAGTGTTACTTTGATTGGAAAACCAGAGAAAGACCCAACCAAAAAAGAGGACTCTAGCCCAATCTCCATAATGAACATAGATGCAAAAATCCTCAATAAGATACTTGCAAACAGAATACAGAGGGTCATTAAGAAGATCATACACCCTGACCAAGTAGGATTTATCCCAGGGATGCAAGGATGGCTCAACATATGTTAAAAAAAATAAAAGTAATACACTATATCAACAGAATTAATGACAAAAACCATATGATCATCTCAATAGATGTTGAAAAAGCATTCGACAAAATTCAACACCCACTCATGATAAAAAGCCCTGTAGAAAATTGGACTAGATTGTCTTTATCCCAACTTGATCAAGGCTATCTATGAAAATCAACAGCCAACATCATATCATATAGTTAAGAACTGAAACTTTTTATGCTAAAATCAGGAATAAGACCAGGATGTCCAATATCACCACTCCTATTTAATAGTTTGGAAACATTAGCCACAGCAATTAGAGAAAAAGTAATAAAAGCAATAGAGATAGGAAAGGAAGAAGCTAAATTGTCATTACTTGCTGATGATAGAGATCCCAAAAAAAAAAATTCTACATAGATGACACAAAAAACTCTGCCAAAAGACTTCTAGACTTAATTGGTAGATTCAGTAGATTAGCTGGATACAAGGTTAACACTCAAAAATCAATAGCCTTCTTGTAGACAAATAACAGACTCACTTAGAGTGAAATTAGGGAATAATATCTTTCACAATAGCATCCAAAAAATAACATATCTAGGAATCAATCCAGCAAAGGATGCAAAAGACCTCTACACTGAAAACTACAGCACTTGGACAAGAGAGAAAGAATAGGATACAGGAAATGGAAAGACATCCCTTCCTCCTGGGTAGGAAGAACCAATATAGTCAAAATGGCCATACTGACAAAACTTCTATAGAGATTCATTGCAATCCCTATTGAAATCCCAACAGCATATTTCTCAGAACTAGAGAAAACAATCCAGAAATTTATTTGGAACCAAAGAGATCTAGAATAGCAAAAACATTTCTAGGCATAGAGACAAGGTAGGGTGTATCACAATCCCCAATTTAAAACTATATTACAAAGCCACCATGATAAAATAGCATGGTACTATCAAAGAAATAGAACCTAGGATCAGTGAAATATAATAGAAAATGGTGAAACATCTCTAGACACACTAAGCCACCTCATCTTTGACAAGGAGCCAACCACTCTCATTGGAGGAAAGATAGCCTCTTTAATAAATGGTGCTGGAAAAACTAGATTTCAACTTGCCAACATTTAAAACTATCGTTTACCAGGCACTAAACTAACATCCAAGTAAACTAAGGATATAAATATTAAAACAGAAACACTAAACTTGCTGGAAGAAATGTTAGGTAGAAATTTTGAAAATGTTGGCATAGGAAAAGACTTTATGAACAAATCCTCAGTAGCATGAGAACTAGCACAAAGAATCAACAACTGGAATCTCACCTTTCTGAAAAGCTTTTGCACTGCCAGGGAAATCACAAACAGAGCTAAGAGAGAACCACAATGTGGGAAAAACTTTTACCAGGTGTTCCTCAGACAAAGGTCGACTATTCAGAATATATAAAGGACTCCAAAAAAAAATCAGATCCCCAAGCATAAAGACCCAATTTAAAAACGGGCATCTGAAATGAACAGACATTTCTCAAAGAAGTAAAATCAACTAATGATCACATGAAAAAATGTTCAACATCACCGGCCATTGGAGAGATGCAGACGAAAACAACACAAAGATTCCACCTCACCCCAGAAAGAATGGCTGCTACCAAGAAATAAACCAATTACAAATTCTGGAGGGGTTGTGGGAAGAAAGGAACCCTTCTTCATTGCTGGTGGGAGTGCAGATGGGTGCAACCACTGTGGAAATCAATATGGAGATACCTCAAACAACTAGGATTAGAAGCCCCATTTGACCCAGCTATTCCCCTGCTGGATATTTTCCCAAAAGAATTAAAAGAATCCTACCATAGTTATCTATGCTGACCCATGTTTATAGCAGCAGTTTGTAATAGCTAAAACTTGGAAACAGCCCAATTCCCCATCAACTGGAGACTGCATAAGGAAGATTTTTAAAAAATAAAACGGAGTTACTATTCAACCATAAAGAATGAGAAACCGGAGACATTTTTAGCTGAATGGATGCACAATGAGGCCATACTCTTCAGTGAAATTAATAGGACGCTCATGTGTAAATACCGAATAGTTTCTCTGGTGTGAAAAACTAAAAGTGCAAATAAGGATCAAAATGTATAATTGATATTGTGTAATAGGAAGAAAAGTTCTAACTATTATATTTTAGGGGAATTGGGAGGGATAGGAGACAGGTAAGAAAGGAAAAGAAAAAAGATATGAGAGAAGGATTAAAAATGAAAACAAAGTCTTTATAAATAGAGAAGGGTGAAAGGGGTAAGGAGAGGGCAGGGGACTGGGGAAAAATAAGAATCGAGACACATTGTACAAAGGTACAAGATCCCGATGATGAATATAACTGTACTGTATACTTGAAATGCGCCTATAAACTTCATGAAAAATATAAATAAATAAATAAATGTTAGGATATTCATGCAGTTTATTTCCACACACATATTTCACGCTTGTCTTCTGTGCTGCTTTTTATCATGCATTTTTCTAATTTATATACAGATTTAAAACCCTACAGCACAATATTTTATGATCTTTCATATACACACAGATGCACAAGTGTGTGTGGACACACACACATCTATTCACCTGCTCTTCAAAACTACTTTTCCTATTTCTATGTGAAATTATTCTTGTTTTGTCAAGTAAATACTCGCAATTCCCCAACAGAGTAGATCAGGTGCTGATGAGCTCCTCCATGGTATAGATGCTTGAGTATATATTTATTTTCTAGGCTGGTATGTTAGCTACTTTTCTGTCATTGCTGAGACACAGTACTCAATGCCCACAGTCAGAAGGGAAGGGTTTTATTTGGCTTACAGTTCATAGAAGTTTCGGTCTATTATTTGCTGGCTCCAAGGCAAGGATGGCAAACAGGAGAAACAACATGGCGTGCACCAGGTACAAAGGTAACAAACAGGGTTTAACAGCATCTCTCTGCCCTTTGTGTCTCATTCAGATGACTGGGATTAGGACAATACCAAACTAATCACTCATGTGTAGTGGTTTAGCGACCACACACCCTTAATCTCAGCATCACACATTCCAGATTCAGCCACCTCTGGAAAAGAAAGTCCCACCCTGGGGGGACATCAAAACACAAGCCATACAGTTGGAAACAAATTTTCAACACATTAACGATGCACTTCTTTCTGATGAGATGTCTGTCAACTGTGTATTTTATTGTATTATGCTACTGTTGGAGTTCATATATTTTTGTATTTTTAGATATATTTAAGCTTTCCTCAGAGCCTGAGGTTTAGTCATTTTGCTAAAGTAACTAGATTGTGCTGGGGATTTAGTTCCACCACCTGCCTCACAAGCCCAAGGACCTGAATTCTATCCCTGGTACCAAAAAAAAAGTGACTAGATTGAGCTTTCTTTGAGCATTGTATACATACATATGTGTGTGTGTGTGTGTGTGTGTGTGTGTGTGCATGTGTGTCTATTTTCCCTTCATAGCTTTCAGAGCATCTTAAGTGTATGTGTTTGCATCAAATGTTTACTTTTTCTTTTAATTCTCTTTCAGTATGAACTTCTCTACCTTTATTCTATGTGCCTCTTGCTCTTTCACCTGTAAATTTTATTTTTTTCTTTATGCTTATTTTGTATATTATCTCTTGGCTGGACTCCTAGTTCACTGATTTTCTCCTGTTGTTATCTAATCTGTTAGTTTGCACATTGACTTTCATTTATATTATTGAAATTGTAAGTTCTAATTTTCCCATTTAATTCTTTTTTCAGGCCTATTTTATTGTTTAAGTTCCCCATATTTTTATATATTTCTCTGTCTTCTACTCTTTAAAAGAATTTTAATCATAGTTAATGTTTTTGCTAATGTACACCAATACATGAATTATATGTCAAGTTTTTAACTTTCTTTCCTGGTTGAGTTCTATTTTCCCACTCCTTGACAAGTCTAATGCTTGCTTATTGATCCTAGACATCAAATATAAAACTTGTAAGGGTCCCAGACAATCTATTCTTCTTTCAAATAAAGGTCAGTTTTCATTACATACAGCAAGAGTCATGAAGTTAGGTGTTTTTCAGATTTGTGTTCTTCCACATGTGCCCCCAACCCTACAATAAAATGCCATGTGTGTGACTTACTGCAGTAACTAGATGGGGCTTTCACCTCATTTTTGTACGCTGAACTGAAACTTCTTTCTATTTACAACATCAAGAGAGTCAAATCATCTTGTACACATGGATTTTCTCCTTAACTTATCTTTTTTACTCATGTGGCTTCAGGATTTCTAAAATAGCTTAAGTAGAAAACTGGTTTTACAGAAGCTCTGTTCTCTATCCATTGCTTTTCATCAAAATCTGAGCTCTCATGACTCAATTTGTACATAAACTCCAAAAAAGTAAACAAACAAACAAATAATCAAACAGCAGAACTCTTCCAATGTTTCCAGTCATTTTCCTTGGAACAGAAAATGCCAGACTTTTCAGCTGCTTGGCCGACAGATGCGAGACCGAAGCTGGTGGGCAAATGCAGCAGCCCAAGGGCAAGCTCGTGCCTCTCCAGCTTTGTGTCTCTTGAGTTTGCAGTCCTCTTCCTGGCTATCATTTAAAAACTGTTTGTTACTTTTCAAGGTTTGTCTAGAGTTCAGCTTCAGTAGGAGCACTGGCTCCCACCGTATTCTCCATCGATTATCAGTGGGGATAAATGACACCAACAATGAGCAGAAATTACATTTTCAAGGCTATTTTCTTTAAGGACTTTAGAGACAGCAGTTCAATATCTATAGGCACCTATTGTGTCTATTGACTATTATGTTATTTAATTTTAATTTCCCCTCTTAGAAGTCTTACCTTTTCATTTCACTGCTTCCTTTTAAACAAGTCATCCAAAACAGAAAGCAAGTAATCTCTGCCCACACTGTACCAGCCGTGGGCACACAGTCCCTTCAGTATGCAGAGCAGGCTGAGAAGTGCATTCTCTCAGCTACTTTCTCATAAGCCTTTGCTTATGATACATATGTTTTATAGATATCTGATATGTAAATTTTCATTTTAATTAAAATGAAAAAATAACTAAATGCTTCTAAATCAAATGGAGATCAGATGAGAAAGTTAAATGTATTGAAAACATTTGATGGCTGCAATACAATTTATGTTAATCTAAAAATGCCACATGATTTATTTTAAAAGTAAAATGATATGTTAAGCAATATTCAACACAGAAATAATCAACAGCATTAATACATTAAAGAATGCAATATAAAATATATTATATTACATATGCAATATGTAATTTCTACTTTTATAACTATTTGGCAAAAATGAGAAAAAAAGAAATAGAAATAATGTTAGGAGAAGCTTGTTTTTTCTAAGCATATATCAGCATAGTGGTGATGAGGGTAAAGTGGAGGAGATAAGACTGAGATGTATTAGCAGGAAGGAGAAGCCGTGTTTTCCCAAATATCTTAGCCGAAGATCTTTTAAAAATCAACAATCATTTAGTACTTCGCAAAATAAAAGTAAAATATTAATATATAAAATGGCAGTAAAAACAAAATGTCATTTTATTAAGTTCCATTTGCTTATGTGGTTTTATTAAAGTGCTATCAGAATGTCTAAATATTGATTCTCAATTTCTCTTCTTATCCAAGACTGTTGACTTATACTTCCTGAACCACATTTTGTGTAGCATTAATTTACAGTATGTGAAGAAGGAGACAAAAATATATAAAAAAGGATTCTGGAGCTATTACTTTAGCATTAAATTAACACAATTTACTATTTGTCTTTTATAGCATTGAAATCGTCTTCACAGCATGAACAACTGAATGGATATTGTAAGCACATATTAATCTGGCTAAGACTTCAAAAGAATTACTTTAATGGGCAACAACCTTAGTTCAGTAGGTAGCTTGTTGAGTTTGAAAGTTCCTGAGCATCCAAGATTGATATTTCATGTAGACCCCTCGAAGGTGAAATGAAATAGGATTTTATTTCTTCTGTTACTAATTTGTTAGTTATACATAACTGTATGGCTCAAATGATTATTGTGTATTTGTCTTGTTTTGATGTAACTTGCTTTACAGTTAAATCTATTTGAATTACTTTAAAATTAATTGTTTATTTTCTTGTAGAATTCAAGATAGTCATTCCAGTTCCAAATCTATAATTATTCCTTTTAATCATACTTTTTCAGTTTCTAGCCATAACTCAAAGATTTTGTAAATGTTTTACCTTGATTTTTAAAAATTTTATGGTGATATATATCATTATTTCTATGTATAAAAGCTCATCCTAGTTAGCAACTAAAAAGCACTGTGAAAACTGGTTCTGGAAAATGTGCTTTGCTTTATTTCTTTGATTAATTTTCCTGCCAAGCTTTCTATGCAACTATTTTTAAATAAATATTGAGAATTCTAAACTCTATTTCATGTATTTTAATTTTTGTCCATTCTTTTTCCTTTGAGACATAAATGATTTTCTTAACTTTGTACTTCTGGTTCCATAATTGGTTCTCCATTAATCTTTGCTCAGCAGCTTAATAATACACTTCTTTTATTTATACCACACTGATCTATTCAGCTATATTTTATGCATGCAATTACTTGCTTCATTTTCTGAGTCATTCTGATGTAGTCATTCTGGTGATATTACTTCTTTTTTATTTTGTTGCTTTATCATCCTTGTATTTGTTTTTCAGTCACTTGTGAAAAAAAATATTTGCTTGGACTATTTTTTTTTAATAGCAAGCTACTTTAATAAATAACCAGTTAACTTGCTTCTCCTACTCCATGGTGAACACACTTCTAGTTTGTTGATAGATATTACTGCTAAGCTCAAAGGTGTTGAGAGTATGATACACTTGTATGGGTTTTTTATTTAATATCAAATTAATCACCAAGGTTAATATCACATGACCTCTTCCAACTGTTTAATCATCAATGCAAAGATTAAGCACTATATGTTTGTCATTAAAATTCACATTTAATCTCAGTTGTGTCAAGTGGGCTGTCATAAGCTCACCTTCTAATAGATTCTTCCAAAATGACCCAGGGAAACATTTCTTTCACGTTGCTGATAATTTGTCTGTCTTCTTTGCTTCTGAGTTGTTTTGGTAGCAGAACATCTTCAATTCATATTTTCCTACGTATTTTGATATACATTCTCCTGGTGTAAAGAACTGAAGACAAAATAATGATAAATGTTACCTTTTACACTTGACATGAAACTTGTTTTTGAAAGGTGTATTTATGAAGCTCTGTTATTGTTAATATATGAAATAAAGTATCAATTTATAAAATTAACATTAAATAATATTATAACCTTATAACATTAAAGAAATTCTATATGTTTAACAACAAGCAACAATTACTATAAGCTTGTGACAGTTATTTTATGTGTTTCTTCTCTCCAGTAGCATTTAAAATAATACCTTTTTCTGACCTTGTAAGGTATGCAAAGCTACTTTACAAACTGCAAATACGTATACAAGTATTCAACGTTATGGCAATAGATAAAATGCAATGAATTACAAATTGATTTCATGCATAAGGTACATCAATTTAGCCAATGTGTATCACTGTATAACAGTTTTTCTTAATAGAAAAATTGATTTCCATTCAGTACAAAATGGGTGTGTGTCTAAAGAGTTAGCTAATCAAACTTCTGTTGTCTTGCATTGACAGTGCGAACTGAAAGCCTAGTTACTAAGTGGACAAAGTATATTAATTTAACAAATAGTCGTGGAGACCTCCTCTGTGGGGGGAATTGTATTAAAATTTAAAACACAAAAAAGAGACATGCTCACTCGCCAGTGTTTAGTCTGGGAGCGTGCGTCTGTGTGTGATTGGCAGAGGAGACTTCAGACTTCAGGCTTGATCCTGGGCCAGGATCCTTACTGACGTGCAGCGTACACTTCTTGCAGTCACCGGTAATACAAGATTTTGCACTTTAATGTGCGCAAAATGATTCCCAGACAGGTGTTTGACCAACCAAAAATAAGACAGCATAGGAACTCATAATGAAATTGGAATCTGTGGTGTTCACGTTTTGATGCCTGGTTCCTTTCATTAGAGACCATATTGTTAGATAAATTTTAACTTACTTATGTGAAAACACTACAAACTGTATAATCAATCATCAATTAACAATTCGGATTTTTAGGTTCAAAGTTTAACTTATGATCTCTTACGTAAGAGCTGTCAGGCTCAGACTCGCAGAGAAAATGTTAGTCCCTTTGCCTTTTCCCGAATTTCATGCCTGTGAAGGGCCAGCAAACCCTCCAGTAAGCAGACTTAAATCTGGACATGCACCGCGAGGGCCGTGTTTTCAGATGTCTACTTCCGGTGTATTCAAATGTGTTAGTGCATTTTTAAAGGTTAAACAACACTTTTTCTTATTTCTGTTTATAAATGAGCAATTTATAGCCCAGTGAAATAGCTTCCAAGTATTGAATGATGAAAATCTTTTGTTAGGCGAAATCAATGTACTTCAGATTGCATTTATTTCTGGAGGTCAGGTCCTTAAGTCTCAAGAAACGCAGTCAAAGTCTGCCTGAGGGACCCTGACCTTCAGCAGGAAATGGCACAGTGAGGGGCTCGCAGGCCGCGGAGTCCCACAGGAACAGATGGACTCTGCTGGGACCTGCAATTTTGGGGGCATATTGTGGTGTATCGTCTGTCTCATCACAGGAATTCAGAAGCGATTTATCTTTTAAAGTTGCAGCAAATACATTAGTCTGAAATCCAAACTTAAGTCTCTTAGCTTACAACAGAATCAAAAGTAAAAAGTCGGGGCTCTTTTTATTCCATCATCAGTATCAGAGTCAAAATATGAAGTAAGAAGAGACTTAGAAGTATTAATTTTATCATTGTACAGAATTATTTCATTTCTCTAATATCTTCATTTCTTAGAAATGAAGCTTAAATTTTGAAAGGGAAATATGTAATTGCATTTCTTAACAGTAATGACAAATATAATTTAAAGATAAACCTATTCACATTTCCTGACATTTACATTATTTTGTTGTAATGTAATGTTTCCTAAATTTTTACAAATATAAACTAATTATAACATTAAAGTCTATCAAAGGCAAATCTATTAAAAAAGCAGAACTAAAGAAACCAATAATATCCTAATCATAAGGATTATTTTGATGTAAGAAATCCATTTTTTGGAAACTGGATTGTTATTTATAATGTGATTTGTGAACCGATGCACAAATACTTGTGATTGTGGAACATCTGTGCCAACCAGGTGAAGCTTAACAAGAGATTTATCCCAACATTTTCCCTGAGTGCAACTACTTCAAGATACTTGCTATTCTATCACAGTCTGATATCATTTAGTTCTCAAATACCACTGGTGAATGCCACATATCCAGTGTCCTACTGCTTTGCTCCAAGTAACCTGACATCATCTGGCGCCAGGAACCAAAATGGTGCAAGTCATTGCTGTCATCCAAACCATTTTAAATTAAACTTTCATATTATAACAGTTTATTCTTGTTAGTGTGATGAAAAACCAGAGAGTATTGATGAAGATTACTGGATACTGAGGGCTAAAGAGGGCATAGTGTTCAGTTCATCAGCCTAAGGGACAGTGCTCCCTAGGGAGCCCGGGAGGCCCCGCCTCCTCTGTGATGCCTCACCTGTGATGATCACCCTGTGATGCCTCTCTGATCTTCAGTGATGCATCCACAGTGCTTCCTGGATTAGTTGCAGTGTTTGGTGCAGAGTGTTTAAAACTGCAAGCATATTAGACACACCAATTTGTATCTTCTACTCTTGAGATTTTTTTTTTTATTGCATTAAAAATAATTCAAGGTATCAGGAGAAGGGGCAGTTGCATCATACATCTTAGGTAAGTTAAACTAATTTCCATTATACCTGTCTTCTTTATTTCAATCCTTTTAAGCAGAAAATATGTTCTCCCTATCTGTGGTTTTGTTTTTCAGTTTCTGTGGAACACTTTTGGGTAAGGAGACTTTAAAATTTTTTGATTTAAATTTATTTAATTTTTAATTTATAGGATTTCAGTTTGCTTAATCTTTTGTCTGCATGTATACTGTTCAGTATACTCACCTACTCCATGGTCCAATATTTCTTTTGCATTTTTAACAATAAAATTTTTGTTTTTACATTTCAGTTTCAAAGCCATTTGTTGTTAATTTTTATGTAAGATACCTGCTGTGGGCTAACTGTGTCCCCATGGCCCCAGATTTATTTGCTCCAATTCTAACTCTTCATACCTCACCGTGTGACTGTCTTTGGGGAAAAGGTTTTTAAAGAAGAAATTATGGCAAGTGAAATAGTTATAGTGGATCCTAAGCCAGTATTGCTGGTGACTTATGATAAGTACATGCAACTTGGACAGAAATAAGATGAGCACACCAGGGGAAAATGTCACACAAGGTCACAGGGGAGGGATCTCTGGAGGCACCAGAGTGCTGGCACTGGGTTCTCTAACTGCTAGCCTCAAAACCATGAGCAAATAAACTGTTAGGACACGTGTTCCACCTCACTCCAGAAAGAATGGCCATTACCAAGAAATCAAATAATAAAAAAATGCTGGTGAGGCTGTGGGGAAAAGTAAAGCCTTCTACATTGTTGGTGAGAATGTAAACTAGTACAATCACTATGAAGTCAGTATGGAGATTCCTCAAAATCTAAATCTAGAAATCCCATTTGACCGAGCTGTTCCCCTTCCAGATGTCCTTCCACACTGTAAAAGACATCATGTTATAATGATGGATGTGTGCCCATGTTTATAGCAGCACAATTCAGAAGAGCTAAATTTTCGAAGAAGCTTGTATAAAGATCAACAAAAATGGGTAAAGTGAAACTTACGTGCAATGGAGTACTACTGTGCTTTAAAGAAGGATAAACTTGAGTCATCTGTAGAAAAACGGATGCGCCTTGAGACTGTAATGTTAAGTGAAACAAGTCAGATGTATGAGCTTCAATACTGCATGACTTCTCTTACATGAGAAACCCAAATTATAAAGGAAAAGCAAAGTAAAAGATGACAGGAAGTATGGAAATAAATCTTTCTCAAATGAGAAGGATCAAGAGGAGGCTGGGGGTGGAAAGGGGGTGAAAAAAAGGAATGAAGATGCATGAGGTACATGCTCCAATCCCTGCCGAGACTGCAAATGTTATGTAACAAAAATATGGGCCGATAGTGAAGTGGAAATGAGAAGAACTCATTGTGTGTGGGGTTTGGCTGCAGCAGTGCAGGCGAGCAGATGCACCAGCCGCCCCTGATTTCCCTGAGCACAGCCGACCTTGCCGGCATCATGTGGGCTTCCTTCCTGCTCCTCTTGCCGAGCCCTCGCTGGCCCATGTGTCGTTGCCGTCTCTACAGGGGCTATTTCTTGGATCCATAATCTTTTAGGTCTCCTTGTGTAGCGCTGCCCGATCTCACATTGCTACAATCACTACAACTTGGAAAAGGAGAAGCAAGTCTTTTGTGCAGTCAGAAGAAACCGGAGGTGGAGGAAAGACTGTCCTCAGTGGTGGAGCTCAGGGGCAGCCAGAGAAGGCAGAAGAAAGCAATTCAAGCCTCTGAGGAACTTTGTCCTTCAGCCTCCCTAGAATTTCAGAAATATTATCTTTCAACGAACAGGTTAGATGGAACCCAAAAGCTTACATTTGAGAACATATTTCAAAGGAAGAGACACAAGCCCGGAGTGAGGGTGGCGTCGTCAGAAAGCATGCTCCGCACGGCCAGCTGAGGTTTGTCTCCGACCTGCATGCACGGGAGTCCTGTGGCTCTAAGTTCAGCCTCCCTCAGGCTCCTTCTGACCCCAGGACCACTGGCACTGGTGACGTTTCTGCCTCCTGTGGGAGTCTGGCCTCCATTTGGACCAAGGCTCAGTTTCTTCAGGTCCCAACTCTGTGGGCGTCCATGCCTCCGTTTTAATCGCACATCACCTCTTTGGGGTGTGTATGTGTGTGGGCGCTGTCTCCTTCGGGTGTGGCGGACTGGGCAGGTGTAGGGGGGCTGAGATCACCCGAGGGCCTTCTCTTCCTCGGAGGAAGAACAATTTGCTCCACAGCAGACTTGAAAGGAGGGCTCCGAGATCAACCGAGGCTCCTCACAGCGCTTTCAGAATGCCTGTCCCCTGGGGGTTAGTTCCTATTTCAGAGGCAAGTAAAGGTTTTGTTTTTACAAGTTATGCACATTTTATTCTCCTTATTTTTTGTATTTTTATTATTACCTATTTTACATATTTAGTACAATTATCTTGCGGAGGTGGTGCATGTATATAGCCCAGCTTGATTTGTGTCTTCTGCTTCTATTCTATTTCCATCCTTTTATTCTTTTAATTCTTTTTTTTCAGCTTTAATTGAGTTTATTGGTACATTTTAGGTATACAGTACAGTTACATTCACCACTGGGATCTTGTACCTCTACGTGACAGGTCTTGATTCTCATTTTTTCCCCTTACCCCTGCCCTCCCTTCACCTCCTTCTCCCCTCCCCATCTCCAAACACTTTATTTTCATCTTTTCATTATCTCACATTTTTTGTTTTCCCTTTTTCCCTTCCCCTACCCATCCCACCTTCCCTACACCTTTAGCTCCTTTCTTCCCATTTCTAAATGTCAGTAATCTTATTAGGATTTAGGTTTTTGTTTTTTTTTTTTTTTGTACCAGGGATCGAACTTGGGTCCTTGCACTTGCAAGGCAGGCAGTGGAACCACTGAGCCCAAACCCCGGCCCAATTCCTTTAATTCTTTTCCCATCACCTTTCCCTCTGCTCTGCCCTCTCCCTCCATCTCGTGTTACACTTCCAATCTGAAAAATATCTCTCTCCTTATTTTTAAATGCTATAAATATCAGCAAGTAAAAAAAAAAAGTCTTGGAGGGCTGGAGATTTAGCTCAGTGGTTCCACTGCCTCCCTTGCAAGCTCAAGGACCCAAGTTTCATTCCCGGTACTACCGCCCCCCAAAAAAAGAAGAAAAAAAAAAAAGAAAAAGATCATGTGTATCAGAAATAAAAACAAAAAGAATAAGTCAACTTTAGAAAATTATAAAAAGTTTTTTTCTGTTTTAACAACAATTCTCAGGGACGGGTAATTACTTTTTCCATTCTTTTCCTGATTTTTAAAAATTCATTAAGTTTATTGTACATTTTAGATATGCAGTATGATGACATTCATCATTGGGAATATGTACCTTGCCATGATGTATCTTGGTTCTTTTTTTTCCCCATATCCTTGTCCTCCCTTCAATCCCTCCACCACTCCGTATTTACAAAGACTTTGTTTCCATGTTTTCCTTTTTTCATATTTATTCTTTCCCCTTCTTTCCTTTGCTCTACCCAAGCCAGCTTCCCCTTCACTTATGGACCTTTTCTTCCTATTTCACATTATCTCTTATACATTTTGGTCCTCACACTTTCAGCTTGTCAAACCACAGAAAATATTCAGTATTTACACACATGTGTCCTATTTATTTCACTTAAGAGAATGGCCTCAATATGCACCCATTTAGTTATAAATGTCTTTAGTCGATTATTCTTTATGGCTGAGTAGTACTGCAACTTATTTTTTTTTTTTAAAATTTTCTTTATCCAACCAGCAGTTGATGGACATTTGGGCTGTTTCCAAGTTTTAGCTGTTGCAAACTGTATGGCTATAAACATGGGTGTGCATATATCTCTGTAGTATGATGCTTTCACTTCTTTTGGAAAGATACCCAGCAGGGGAATAGCTGGGTCAAATGGGACCTCTAACCCTAGTTCTTTGAGGTATCTTCATATTTATTTCCACAGTGGTTGCACCAGTCTGCACTCTCACCAACAGTGGAGAGGATTCCTCTTCCCTACAGCCCCATCAGTATTTGTTTTTGGTTGATTTCTCAAGAGCAGCCCTTCTTTCTGGAGTGAGGTGGAATCTCAGCATTGTTTTCATTTGCATCTCTCAAATGACAAGTGATTTTGAAAATTTTTATGTTTATTTACTGTCTGAGAAGTATCAGTTCATTTCTTCTTTGTCTATGTCTGAGAAGTATCAGTTCATTTCAGATGACCATTTATGGATTGAGCCTTTAAATTTGGGAGGTATGATTTTTTAAAGTTTTTTATATATTTTACATAGTAGTGCTTTATCTGAGGGACACTGGAAAAAATTTTTTCCCACATTGTGAGTTGTCTCTTTGTTCTGTTGATGGTTTCTCTTGTAGTGCAGAAGATTTTTAATAAGATGAAATCACAGTTGTTGATTCTCTGTGCTACTTTATATGCAACTGAGGTTTTCTTCACGAAGTCTTTTCCTACACCAATATCCTTAAGAGTTATACTTACTTCTCTTCCAGCAGGTCTAGTTTTTCTGTTTTAATATTTATATCTTTGATCTATTTCAACTTTAATTTAGTGCATGGTGAGAGATATAGGTCTAGTTTCAATCTTTGGCAAGTTGAAACCCAACTTTTCCAGCACCATTTACTAAAGAGACTATGTTTCTCCAGTGAGGATGGTTGTCTCTTTTGTTAAAGATGAAGTGGCTCTCAGTGCCTGTAGTTGTTTCTGCATCTTCTAGTCTATTCCACGCATCCTCAGGTCTGTTTCTTTGCCAGTGCCATGCTGTTTTGTCACAGTACCTTTGTACTATAGTTTCAAGTTGGGGATCCTGATGCCGCTGATTTGTCTTTGTTGTCTAGAATTGCTTTTGCTATTTCAGATCTCTTTTTTCAAATGAATTTTTGGATTTTTTCTCAAAGTCTGTGAAGCATGCTGTTGGGATTTCAATTGGCATTGCATTGAATCTGTATAGCAGTTTTGGAAGTATGGCATTATCACTATACTGATTCTTCCTACCCAGGAGCATGGGATTCTTTTTTATCTCTTTTTTTCATACTGCTGTGGTTTTCAGAGTAGAGGTCTTCAGTTTCTTTTGTTGGGCTGATTCTTAGGTATTTTACTTTTGGGGGTGGTATACAAAAAGAAGTTGTTTCTCCAGTTCTCTCAGTTAGCCTGCTGTTCATGTACAGGAGAGATATTGATTTTTGTGTGTTAACATTATATTCAGCTACTCTACTGAATTTGGTTCCTAAGTCAATAAGAGTTTTGGTGGAGTTATTGGAGTCTTCTATTTGAAGTATTTTGTCATCTACAAATAACGACAATTTAATTTCTTCATTTCTTATCTTTATTCCTTTTATTTCTTTCTCTTGTCTGATTCCTATGGCTAATGTTTCCAGAACTATATCAAACAGGAATGGTGATAGTGGACATCCTTGTCTTGTTCCTGAGCATGAAGGATTTCAGTTTTTGACCATTTAGTATGATCTTGGCTGTTGGTTTTTCATGTATGGCTTTTACCAGGTTGAGACAAAGATCATCTATTTGAATTTTTTGTAGGGTTTTTCTCTTTTCCTGATTCTCTCAAACATGAGCTCAGTTGTAGGATTTATCAAGATTAAAGAAGTAATTTTGTTTAGCTCTACCCACCCCAATTCATTTTCTTTGGTTTATTCCTTCACATTGCTAGTTATTTGGTCAGGAAATTTTACTGGACATCTCGTCTGTCTGTGTCTTCACATACCTGTCCCTCTGGTAGTGGTAACATGAAGATTTAAACTTTTATCTCCAAAAGTAGAACTCTTGAAGGTAACAGCATAGGAAAAGACTTTATGAACAAATCCTCAGTAGTATGGGAACTAGCACAAAGAACCAACAATTGGGATCTCATTTTTTAAAAAAAGCTTCTGCACTGAAACAGAAATCACAAGCAGAGATAATGTGGAGAAAATTTTTACCAACTGTTCCTAAGACAAAGGTCTACTATCTAGAATATATAAAGAACTTCAAAAAAATCAGACCACTTCAAATATAAAGACCCAATTAAAAAATGGGCATCTGAAATGAACAGGCATTTCTCAGACAAAGAAGTAAAAACAGCAAATAAACATATGAAATAAATATTCAACATCACTGGTCATTCAAGAGATGTAGATGAAAACAACACTGAGATTCCACCTCACCCCAGTAAGAATGGTTGCTATCAAGAAATCAACCAATAATAAATTCTGGTGGGGTTGTGGGGAGATAGGAACCCTTCTCCATTGTTGGTGGGAGTGCAGACTGGTTCAGCCACTGTGGAAATCAGTATGGAGATACCTCAGACAACTAGGATTGGAGGTCACATTTGACCTAGCTATTTCCCTACTGGGTGTCTTTCCAAAACAATTAAAAGAATCATACCACCCCAATATATGCTCACCCGTGTTTATAGTGGCACAGTTTGCAATAGCTAAAACTTGGAAATAGTCCAAATGCCCATCAGCTGGAGACTGGATAAAGAAGATGTGTGTTTTTTTAAAAAATAAAATGTAATACTACTCAGCCATAAAGAACAAGAAGCTAGAGATATTTATAGCTAAGTGGATGCACATTGAGGCCATACTCTTAAGTGGAATTAATAAGTCACACATGTATAAATACCAAATTTTTCTCTCGTGTGAAAAACTAAAAGTATAAATAAGAATCAAAATGTATAATTGATATTGTGTAATAGGAAGAAAAGGTCTAAAAGAGTAGAAGAAGTAGGAGGGGTAGGGGAGAGGTAAAAAGGGAAAAGAAAAAATATGTGAAAAAGAAAAATGTGGAAACAATGTCTTTGTAAACAGGGAAGAATGGAGTGAGTGAAGGGCTAGGGAATGGGGAAAAATAAGAACCAAGACAAAGCTTGTAAAGGTACAAGATCCCAATGATGAATGTAACTGTAATGTATACCTAAAATGTACCGATAAACTTAATAAGACTAAAAGAAATATCTTTTACAAACTGTGGAGTGATAACAACTCCTCATTTATTCAGGGTGCTTCTTTGTAAATAGGATAACATTTTTGTCATCTTTTTATATTTTATATAGTAAATGTAAAAATGATTTATCAAAAAATTTTATTTTCTAAAATGTAACTATGAAACTTGTAACATTATATCTGTATTTTACCATGAAGTCTGAATATATTCTTTCTTAAATCTTGATATGTAGAAATTTGCTAAAAAGAAAGTTTCATTCATTACAACACATGTGCTTTATATAAAATAATTAGTAGAACTTCATTTTTAAAATAATAAGGAAAAAATTGCTGTTTTGTTTTCCCATTTAGAATGATTATTCTCACATAAAACTCTAGTCAGAATAACTACACCATGTCTCTATGGAATGTTAATAATTATGGAATAATTCATATGTAAAAATTCTTCCCAAATATGATGCTTAAGGAACCATAAATGATGCAGAAGAATCTGAGATCTTCCAGAAAATTCATAGTTAGTTCTTTTTTTTTTATTTTAGAGGGCTGAATGCTTTTCAATATTTGTGCTTCACAAGATTGAGTAAATTTATTTGAAGCTGTATTTTTCAGTAGAGAGGTATTTCCCTACCATCATTGTATGTTTATTTTTATTGAAAACTGCTGAATTGTGATGGATATAAATAAAAATTTTCCATTTTAGGGACAATCTTATTTTTTCCAAA
Organism: Fukomys damarensis; assembly: GCF_012274545.1. NCBI lineage: Eukaryota > Metazoa > Chordata > Mammalia > Rodentia > Bathyergidae > Fukomys > Fukomys damarensis. Next base: position 2,574,995 of record NW_022900926.1, read on the forward strand.
GTACCAACGTTGATTTGTGTTTGCTACCATGTTATAGTAATTTCATTTGCAGCAAAGTTAAAAATTGTATTTATATAAATGTAACCCAAACCTGTATCTAGTGTCCTTGAATATCTACTTCTATTACATTTACCATGAATTCTGTGTGTATTAATCAGCTTTCCTGTGACTGAGTGCAGCACCCAACACTCAAAAGAGGCAAGGTTTCGTTTTGCTCATGGTTGAGGGAGGGGTCTGTCCTTACTTGGCTGGGCCAAGGCAGGAACATCAGAGCAGAAGGGTGTGGGGAGCAAAGACTCTCAGTCCTGACAACTGGGAAGCAGACAAGGGGAACAGTGTGAGGAACCATCTGAAGCACCCAGGGACCTGCCTCCAGTACCCACCCCACAGCACCAGCACATGCTAAACTGTTAGGTGATTCTTAATCCAGTGAAGCCAGCATCAGGATTAAGGCTCACAGTTCACACCTTGTCAACTTCAGACCTAAACACATCCTTTAAACCACACCTAATTTCTAAATAAGTACAGGAATACATCAATAATTATGGATAGCAGGAGGCAGGTGAGCCATATAAAACTGGTAACAAAATAAGACTTCCCCAGAAGTCTCAGTAAATCCATAATTCTAAAGTACAATGTCATACGTAATCCCTTCACTTCACCTCCAACTTCATCCCCACAGCTTTGTGCACTGCTCTCTCAGGGACTCCTTGCTTGGCCTCCTAGGATTTTCTTTGAAATCTCAATGGAAGTGTCCTTCAATGATCTTACTTTCTGCATGCTGGTAAGACTAGCATCATGTGGATAACACCCAGGTCTGCTGTCAGAGGAAACAAAACTAGGACCCTTTGTACCAAGGATGCAGCAGCTATAATAATGGTTGAACATGATGAAAGGAATCACAGGGAGCCAATCTCCTAGGAGGAATTTCTCAAACAGAGACCCCCAGGGTTTGCTTTCCAAATGAAAGGTTCACACTTTTGCACCCTTGAGCCTGCAATGAATGGTGTCTTGTTGATTCCTGAGATGCCCTCAGAATATCTTTCTTCTTGTTCCTGTACAAAGTTCCTGGTTCCTTTTTTAACACCACTAATTTACTTAAGTAGTCACACCTCTTTCAGACCCATCTTTACCCTTGGTTCTGTCTGGGCCAAAAATTAAGTTTACAAATTGTTTGGTCTGTCTTTTTCTCTCTATTCACAGTGTAACTCTGGATAAAAGCAGCCAGCAGTACTCATAGAACAGTCTGAATGTTGTGCTGCCTAGAAATTATCTCTGCCAGGTTAGTCCCTATCCCTTGATCTCAGTCACCCACAAAGTCTCAGAACATGGATGAAATGTAGCAAATTTTTGGCTAGATGGCATCACACATGGCCTGTAGTTCAGCTGCTGGTAGAGTCCTGTGCCCAACTGAAACCTCCTGAGCCTGGCCTTTATTGTCCACATTTCTAGCAGCATTCTTGTCTGCTGACCTCTGGGCAAAATCATCCATTAGGCTCTGTTCACTAAACTGTAGTGTTTCTGTAGTTAGAGTGATGAAGCTGAAATATCAGGTTTAATAATCAGGCTAGGCCTTAAGCCTTGTAGCTAAATCTCTTGTTTTTAGGTGCACTGAGTAAGAATTTTGTAATATTTGGATTTGTTCTTTCTTTTTCCCCCTTTCTTTCTTTTATATGTGAGTCACATAAATCATTCTTCTGTTTATAAATTATAGAGTATACAAAGAGCAAAAGCACATCAGTATAAGCTTTTAAAGATTTCATTTTGCCATTTATAATTAATGTTATTTTGAATTTTTAATATAATATTTTAGAGATATTTTGTTTAAGTCAAAACTAAGCAAAACTTACAAGAGTTCCCATATACCCATATCTACACACATGCATGGATTTCCCTATTATCAACTTCATTTAACTAGTTAGGGGATGTGTTGTAAATGATGAACTTGCATTGACACAGAGAATAATTCTAAGTCCAGAGTTTATGTCAAGGTTCATTCTGGATGAATGTTCTGTAGCTTTGAGCAAATGTATAATGCACAGTACCCAGCAGAGTATTTTCATCACTCTCAAAATCCTCTATTCTCTGTTCATGAACAGGGGCAGTTTCCACTTTTTCCTCCAAGCATACATTCCAGATTCAAAATCTTGTCAATGTATATTTAAAGGAAAAAAAAAAGTATTGGTATAATGGCTTTTAGAATCACCTGGGGAACTTGTGAAAATAACTGTGTCTTGGGCTGAGCTCCAATTAAGTGAAAAATCTCTGTGGGTGAGGACTTAGGAGGCAGTATTATATGTGAACTTCACAGCAATTCTCAAATTCAGTCACTTGAAGCATTTTTCATTATAGCAATTAGTGTAAAACTACCAGTCTGTTTAAAACTCACTTGAAATCCTGGTCAGTTTTAAGATACCTGTAAAGCTTGCCACAGATTTGCCCAGACTTTATGTGCTGTTTCCCTCCCAGTCCCCCATGTTCCTCCTGCCCCTCAATTACTCCACTCTATATGAAAAGTTGACTCTATTTCTGCAAAGAAAGGGCACATGATTTTTAGGTATATGCTGTGTTCCATAGTGCTATGGATTTTCTGAGATTCTGTGGCACATAGCCTTCAGTGATTCAAGGTGGAGTACTCAGTAGCCTAGAGTAAATGGAAGTAAACAGAAATTCTGTTTATTGCTCACAAATGATGCTGCTAATGAACATGGGTACATCTGTCAGAGATTGATCAGTGCACTCCTATTTGCTAAATTATTGCATTATTCTAAATTAACTTGTACTATTTTTATTGCACAATTCAGCAGTTAGTGTCATACACACTGTGCATGACTCATGTTATTTCCTGTCCCAGCCAGTGATGTGCAAGATCTGCTTAAGAAACAGTATAAAAACATGAGGCAAGCAGGCCTTTGCACGCATAGCAGAACATTCCCAGCATCAAACCCACGCTTACCTTTATTGACAAGAGATATGGCTGACTAACCCCCCACAGGGGTATCAGTTTCATAGCAGTCTGAAAATGAAAGTCAGAGGAAAAGAAAATGGGATACGATACATAGATAAGCTTTTTAGCTCATTAGGAAATGTCTATTATTGCCTTAGTGAAAGAAATGATTCTCCTACTGGGCTTATTTTGAATTATTAATTTTATTCATTCCTGGTTTTCTTATGCCTGTCTTTCTACCTCAATTAAGGCTTTATGTCTCAGAAAATTCCTCCGAGCTTGTTGCTGTTCTTTGAGAACATTCTACACCCCCCATATTTCATTACGTTGAGATGTTCCTTTTTCCAATGGCCTGGGACCTAAAGAACAGGGAAGTAGGCACACAGGAGAAAGTGAGAAGACTCACTAATGGTGCACCCATGCATTCTGTGAGGCTGACAGTATTCAAGAACCTAAAACCTAGTGGATTTCAGATGCCCACTCCCTGTTACCTTCATGCTGGAACATTCCACTTCTGGGAACAGCTCATTAGAATGTAAATGAAGAGCAGGGATTGAACAGGCACACTTGCAGCCTTGTTGCATCAGGATTGGTTCAGACAGGTTTTCTTGGTGGTACCAGTTTGTCCTCTCGGACATTAACAACATATACAGCAGACTGAAAGCATGTCTTTTCCTTGAAGTCTTCATGCAGCTTTGAGCATCACCTGGTGCACACTCATGTGGGTTCATTCCTAACAGGAGCAGCTCTGCAAGATCCCTTTCTCACCAGAGACTCAGTGTGCATGAGGGACACCGCTCAGGGAGGCACCTGCATCCCTTGCCCTTCTCGTTAGAGCTGCTCCATCTGCATCTGCGGGTGAGAAGCCCACTGCCCCCACCGCTGGGCACCATGACAGCCCTGGTGCGAGTTGAATAAGGAGGTCAGGCTCTTCCAGACAAGGGGCTGAGGGATGGTTAACAATTCCACACAGGACCAACACTTAAAACCAAAAACAGCATTGCTAATGACTATCTTTTATTTTACACTAATAGCCCAGAGCACTTTAGCATAATTTTGGTCATCAAATATAAAATAGATTCCAGTAGATGTATGCTTTTCCATGTAAATTATCAAAGAATGAACAATACTCCTCCTCTGAATTCTGGCAGATGAGTGAATATGACATGTTGCTCCACCCTTGTCCCCCTTTGCTACCCTTGCTCCCTCCTTTGCTTGGTCTGTGCTTGTGAGATGAATTCCAAGCCCATTCCTATAGCTTTAAAATGACATATGGGAGCCTCGAGTAAGGGTAGTAGGGGGCAGAGTTGAATATTTTAATTGTCTTTATTGTGGGAAAGAAGCATAATGTAGGCAAAGAAAACCCACAGATAATCAAATTCTGTAAGTTGAATAAATCTATTTTATTGCTTTTTTTAAAGGCATGAGCATGAATGCCTGCTGGTTTTATTCCTTTTCTGGTCTGTCTTCTCCAGATTTTCCTTAAGTAGACATGAAATGTCCAAGAATTCAGTGAATGCCAAAATGTCCCAAAGCAACTAGGTAACCCAGCAGAGGTGAAAGAAATGAAGAGCCTTCTGTCACTGCCCACCGGCCCCTTCAGTCAGACTGCGTGCATGCGCCGGTGAGCTATTGCTCACCCCACGGGCTCCTGTGAATGTTTAGAGCCAGGACTCACTCTTCTCAGGACAGTGTGAAGGGCACAGTAGCAGGAAACATCATGCATTCAGCAAATCCACTTATGCTGCGCCCTGCAGAGGAGAGAGAAGTGGTTTTCATGTGTGTACGTTCCGGCTTGCTTCTGTGAGAACCGAAGTGATTCTCAGCCTTCCATCGGCATTTATGGGAAGAAGCAGAGAGTGAAGAGGTGCTGCTTAGACTTCTGTCACTGTCTTACATGCCCTGAACGTGAAGTCTTGTGATCTGTCTTCTCTGTGAAATCTGATAGAGATCTTCTGTGTGTAGTTCTCCCTACTTTTATCTCTCAATATGAGCATTTTCTTTAGGTTAGTTTAAATAGTTATATAGGTAATTAATTGGTGTCTGACATAGAGGACTCAAGTAAATACTGGTTTATAAATATTTCATGAAATGAATCATTATCTCAGAATTATTCCCATATACTCTCCTGGGTTCAGGGAATCAGCTGAGCTTTGGTCAAGGGCTGCTTCAAAGCCTTGGCTGGTCACAGTGCCCTCAGTGTGAGCTCTTTCCCTGGGCTTGCATAAAGGTAGGTGCCTTGGGATGAGATGTGTCCAGGCTTCTTTGAGCAGAAAAGGATGAAATTCTCAGAAAAATAGACTTTATGATGTGGGAACAGGCCATTGCGTATTATAATATGTAAAATTAGGCTATAGATTCTATTCCCCAAAATATTTTCCTTCTATTTTTCTCAGTTGGAGAAATAATTTCTGTAACTACTAATCATAATATATCAACTTGAGTGAACTAACAGATGCCCGGGGGATTAGTGAAACACTTGTGGGGGGTTGGTCAGGGTGGTTCAGCCTAGGGTACTATCTAGAGTCCTTGGCCTCTTCTGCACTGCGTTATCCCCCTGATCTGTGTCACTGTTGCAGTGAACTAAGCATTGCTTGATCACACCCTTCCACCATGCTGTTCCTGTCTTTGAGCCAGGATTCCATGGACTGAATCCTCTGAAACCATGTGCCAATTAAAACTCTCCTCCTTTAAATTGTGGGTATTGGTCATTGTGTCTCAGTAACAAGAAAGCTTTCTAATAGAACTTCTTAATGGATGGAAGATCATTAATTTGCCAACAGGCATCTTGACTGCAAAATAGGAAGATTTAGTTTCAAGAGGACAAAAAAAGATTATTATTTTGTGGCTTGTGCAATGCTAAGTGCTTCACTTATATTATTTAAATTCTAACAAAAAGCCTAAACTTCTTTTTAGCCTAAATTTTTAATTACTGTGACACAATATTTCTTCATAGTACAAGTTATGAACATGTAAAAGCTAAAAGCACTCACCCAAAAATAAACTTTTTGGTTATACCATTTATTATACTATATACATTTCACCAGGAAGTGGATTTAACTAATTTTCATTTGTTGACGCATAGTAGCTGCATGAGTGATGTCATAAACACACTTGCAGCCTAAAGCTCTGATATATTTCTAATTTTGTATTTGTGTCTTGACCTCTGCACTTGAGGTATGCAAGTGAGGAAAGGCAGAAGGGAGCCAAGATCCCCTCAATGACACCGGACACATGTTGTACTTTCATGAAGTTTAATTTTATTCCAAGACTTAGTGGAGTACTTTTATTTTTTTAAAAAATTGTATTCATGTCACCCAAAGAATGTTGAGTATCTACTACACCTACGGAATGTTCTGGAAGCCCAGTGAACCAGACACATTTTCTGAGTCCCTGATACTCATTCTCTCCTGGCTTCAAGTGACTCCTGTGTATCCTTCTTTCTTTGCCCTGTAAAATTGTCATTTCTTCTCTGTCCTCACAGCCTTTGAATATTTTAACTTTCTTTTCAAATACACACAAATGAAACAATCTGACATCTTCACCTCATTCTTTGTACTTGAGATGGGGTCTAGTGGCATTAGCAGGAAGTAAGACTTCTGCCTGGCCGGAAGCCCTGCTGGGTTATCCTCAGCGCACCGCCGAGAGAAGGTCTGCACATGCACAGAGACCTGCTGCTCTGCAGGAGTAATAAAGATGGCGCGAGGTCACCAGGACATCTGAAGAAGCCCTAGCAGCCATCTGTAAATGTTGAATCTGTCTCTTTGCAAACAGTATTTAAATTTTTTTATTACAGAAAATTAAACAGTGACACTCATGAATGCATTCAAGTCATATCATAATTACACTCAATCAAATGTTATTTACAAACACTATTCAATTATGCCCCATTCCGTTTCTCAAATCAGTGAGCTCGCAAACATCAAAAAATTATAAGTTTTCTAGTCTGATGCTATTCTTCATCTAGTCTACATTATTTCTTTGAAGTTTAAAATGTGTGCAAAAATATGAGACATATAACGCAGAATTTAACAAATCAAAAAGAAAAAGATGCATGTAATGGAGTCTCCCACGGAGACACGGGGCATTCTCTGAACTGGACTCCTGCAGAGATTTGTCCTGTCATGAACCCATCAAAGGAACCCGTCAAAGTCCCAGGGCAGAGGGGGAAGGGCTGCCTGGCCTCCAGGGCCCCTTCCCACCCGGCAGTTTAGGAGACCCAGTCCAAGTTATTTTCCAGTTCCCTGATGCTTATGAAATACATATTTAGTGAAGTTTTTCCTCTGGATTGACTGGGGAGCTGTTGACCTCTCATAATTCCTATAATCACCTGGTTTGATAAGACTTTTTCACTTTTTTAGTATGGGATTTTTACTGGGTAATTAGAAGTGAAACTAAATATTGTTATGTGTTTGGAAAGAAATGTATATAAACAGTGTATTAACAAAATGGATATTTTAAAATCAAATTGCAAGTATTGTGAAGAAAAACAATTTTTACACTGAGGAACAGTTTGACTTGAGCATAACTATCCCAATAATAAAAAGATGTAGAAATGCAAACCTATGAACCTCCTCTTCCCCTACTACTGTGTGAAGTGTGACTTCTATAATAGATAAATATATTATGGAAATCCGCATAATAGTTGTGCCTAAACTATTTTGTATGGAAAAATTAAAATTAAGCTAAAAATGAAATATATATATATTCCTAAACAGGAGATATAAGCAGTTCAAAACCCATTCTTAAAATGTGGTTGGAAAATGACATCAACTGATTGTTAAGTTTATAATAGGATCAAGTGAAGATGATAATCTTTCATTGAGTTCATTGTTTTTCTTTTTAAATTTTTACTTACATTTGTAAGAACTTGGGGATCAAAAAATGAAGAATTTTATTTTAAAATTGTTCCATTATGCAAAATAAAGATGAGTAAAAATATAAGAAGTAAAAAAATTAAAATATTTTATAGGCACAGTTTCTTTGCATTTTTTTTACTGGAATCATTCTTACAACATATGAAATAATGAATTGAACAGAGAAGTTCAGGATAAAACATTTAAAACCTAGAATGTGTGGTGTGTTTGTGTGTGTGTGTGTAATCATGTGGGATACTACAGATTATTTGGTGATTTTTTAAAGAGGAGTTTGTACATTCTAACAGGTTAACATAGAGTTTGTTTTCACTATTCAGTTTTTTCCTTAAACCGGTCACAGTCATAGGTAGGAATAGAGGGCAGAGATGCAAGGACACTGGACACCTGAAAGGGGTGCTGTAGAGGGAACAGACTCTCCCGAGGGTGAGGGAGTGGGCTGGCCGGGGGTCATGCAGATACAGAGTAGGGTTTGGGCATTTGCATAAAAGGGATCTTTGGCAAAGAGTTGTGCTACATGAGAAAGAAATCATAAAATTATAATTATAACAAATTTTCCTGAGAAGGCTGACAGGAATTTTCTGGCTCTTCAAAAAAGTGAATTTTTTAAAAAAACGATGGATCATTTAATGCTTTATGCCAGAGCACTGTGGGATTAATGCTAGCGCCAATTTCACAATTCTTATCCTGAGATAGTAAACATGTTTCTTCAGGATATCCAGCTGCTTTAACAAAGGAAAACAGCTCAGCCTATCTGAACATGAGGGGCTTTGTGATCAGACTCATAGTACCTGAAAGAAAACTGTTAGGACTTCAAAAAAAAAAAAAACACAAATAAAAGCAAACAAAGAAAAAAACACACACACAACAACAAACAGATTACGGTAGAAATGTACTTTTTCTAATATGAACAAAACCAATTTTTAAAAAAATTTCCCATAACATTGCAAGCTAGAGATCTCTTTTATTCAACACTTATAAACACTTTGAGTCTTAAAGAATGAGAGAACTTTCCAGGCTGGGACATGAAACAACATCAAACAAGTTTTATAACTCATCATCATTGCCCACTGCCCTCGCTGAAGATCCCTTGTCCCGGACAAAAAAATACTAGCAGTTATCAGGAACCACTGGCAGAGACTTTCCCATCCCACTGAAACTCAGAGAAAACTAACTAGAATAGATCATCTATGTCAAAAAAGGACATTTGGTTCTAGAAGCTACTAAAACATTTTAGGGATAGGCTGTGCAGCTATAGAGAAGGCTGTTGTTTCTGGACTAACAATTGGAGCTATATTATACTGAAAAAATTACATTCCATCTATAAACACAGCCTGAAAGGGAGGAACGACACCCAGAGCAGGGTGATGCTGCATTCAGATTGGAAGCACTTCCTCGAAAGTTCCCCAACAGGAAGAGCTAGACCTGCACTTCTGGAAGCACCACCTACACTTGCAAGAAACACTAAACCCCTTTAGATGCCTGTGCACCTGCTCTTGGAGTTGCTTTTTGCTTCACACCTGGCAAACCTCAGAGATTTCCCTACAGCTAGCACCCTACACCTCTGTAAGGCACCAAGAATTCACTTTCTCATTTTAACACTGAGCTCCACCCAAAGGCATCCCCTGCTCTCCTTTTTGTTTGTTTGTTTGTTTAGCAGGCCATCTACGAGGGATTGGCATGAGACTGAGCATGCCTGGCAGTGCGCTCTGAGAGTGGGCACCAGTCTGCCGCTCTTTCTGCATGAAGCTGTCTGATCTGCCCCACCAAAAGGCCCTGCCGAGTCTGCTCAGGAGACACTGCTTTGTGACTCATCCCTGGTGCCCTTCTGGACTGCACGTAGTAAACTTCCCTTCCCTCTTCTGCCTGTTATTGGACTTGCTGGCTTTGCACTCATCAGGAGGGGAACCCAATGTCTTCAGGGGAGACTTAGCGCATGGATAAGGTCCCAAAGACAGCAGGGAGACAGCTGCCCATCCTCCTCTAGGAGATTACAGTCAAGGCATGGGTCCACTGTGGTGGCTATGAAGAGCGGAAAACTCAGATAAATATTTGAAGAACACTAGCTTTTATGAAATTGCAGACCAAGACAACCTATCAAAAGTGAGGCACATGTGTGAATTTGGATTTCAAATTCATATCACGTTTTTGGTGTGGGTAATTCCACACAGAGAAAATAAGCATTGTGTTGTATAGCACATGCCATGATCTACTTCAAATCCTTTCCCAAAGAATATACTCTCAGTGTTGGTCCAAAACTATTCCACATTAAAGTAAAACCTGAAAATAAACCTTTGGCTACCATAGAGCAACTTTCAGGAGACTTAAACATCAGTTGTCTGGAAGTATCAGAGAACATCCAAAATAGCCAGAATTTGAGTATAAAGTATCTCAAATAAAGGAAAATACATTGTGGAGACAATAACATTGTGTTGCTTTGATCATTCCCTAATTACAGAATGGGGCTTGGCCAAGTGAACAGGGCAAAGGAGGTACCTAGCGCTTCCAGATGTCTGCCTGTCACATCATCCCAAAAGGATGAACATCAGGAGACAGCAGCTTAGAAGCAGGCAGCAGCAGAGATGAGCACCCAGGGGGAAAGGAACTGAGGAGAAGAGAGCTAACACCAGGCAGTTCTCCCCTCCTCAGTATATTTGCTGAGAGCTGAAACAACATAGTCAGAGCCACAGTGAGCTGTGGAGCTGTGTACTGAGCTAGAGACACAAAAGTTAGCACTCAGAGATCGCCAGTGGAGAAGTCAGGCATGGGAACCATCCATCGAGACCCCAAAGGTCTAGTTGAAACATTGCTGCAATTTAAATGTGAGATGTCTCCCAAGACTCACATATGGGAGTGATACCCAATACAGTCATGTTCACCTGTAAGGCAGGGGCAGGAAAGTGGACTCTGAGGGCACTGACCTCATTGAGCGGATTAATCCAATGTGTGGTTCAGAGCAGCACTGGCTGTTCAGAGGTGTGGTCCAGTTGGAGGAGGTGGGTCACCACCATGGACATGCCTCAGAGGGATTCATCCCTTCTTGGGGTCTTTCCTTGTCTCTCTCCTTCTGAGCTCCCATGAAGTGAGCAGCTTGGTTCCACTCCACCTCTGCCGTGGTATTTCCGCCTCTGAACCAGCCCAGCCCAGACTGAACTCTGGGAGACCATGAGCCATAACAATCTTCTTCTCCTTTAAGTCATGCAACTCAATGGGAAAGTGACTACTACAGATTCTCAGGGAGTAAGGTGTATCAGAAGCTGGTCAGTTCTCGCAGTGGTGGAAAAGCGGCTCAGCCATCTTACCCACTGACCAAGAATTGTTTCTATTCTGAGACCTGGGCATAAACAAGTACATCATCTGGTGCTGAGGATTTAGCTCAGTGGTGCTGCCACCTGCCTCACAAGTTCAAGGTGTTGAGTTGGATCCCTAGTACCAAACAAACAAATAAACAAATGCATTGTCGTTGCAGGAGAATCGCATCGCCTGGGCCATCGATCTCACTTTATATGTAATAACCAGAGTTCCAAACAGCAAAGGACACAGGAGGAAATGCCTCCAAAGGCAGAATTTGACAAGAGACACAGACCGGGAAGCAAGCAATCATAGAACTAAAAACTATTTTGCTGAAGATGTTCAAAAGGACAGATAGCAAAGTAGAGAATTTCATCTGGAAATTAAATTCATGGTATCAATTTAAAAGAATCAATAGAAATTTAAAAACTGAAATATTTCCGCTCCTGAGCACACTGTTGACACCTGGAGGAATCCAAGTCAAACAGGTGTGCTGCTTCTTGGAGCCCTGGTGACTTCTCACTTGCCTGGCAGGGTTGTCTGGAGTTTCCCACAGTGGAATCAGTAATGTGGCCTCCATTCCTGGTTCCATCCCAGGGGAATGTTTCCATGGTTGCACTGTGTGAGTCAGGCCACCGCATACACAGAGCTGTAATGTACAAGTTCATGTGCAAAGAAATTATCCTTCAAAGGTGAGCTCACAGGTGTCTCTCTGGGCAGATTCCAGGTACCAGAGATTTGGGCTGCAGCTTGGTGGAGGAGCTGGTCCAGTGGGGCAATGCCTGGGTATAATCTCTAGTGTTCAGTGCAACAGAAAACTGAATGATCACAGGTGAACATTCCAGACAGGTGAGGGATCAATACTGTCAGTGAAAATTCAGGATGAAGTTATGAAAAAGAAAACAGCAAAATATATGGGTGAATATAAATAATTTTGGTTGAATATGGTCTAGTAGTACAATTAACTTCTTTTGAAATTCATAATAAAGGTAAAATTAAAATGCAGAATAACAAAAATCATCAAATACTAAGAAATGTAGTTTAAATCATTTAAAATCTGGAATTACTGGGAATGGCAAAAGTAATAATTTGCATTAAATTATAATAAATTGAGGATATTATATAAATTATGATTTCCCTAAGTAACAAAAATATCTGTAAGTAGCAAAGTAACAAGAAGAAAACGAAGAATAAGAAAAGATACTTGTTTAACTTAAAGAGAACAAAACAAAATAATGGAAAAATAATTTAGAAAGTAAAGGAAAAAGGACATAAATAAATAGTAGGCAATAAAATTTGAAAATTCTATTATAGGAAATGTAAAGTGATTGTAGAAATAGCTGGAAAATGAACTGCATTCATAGCAGGTACTTAATAGGTTATATTGTCAGCTCACTGGGAATTTAAAAATAGGTTGAAAATAGATAAATAAAAATTAACAAATATTAATGGAGAACTAGAAATGCCATATTCAGAAAGATTTAGAAAGCCCACACAGCATCTCAAAGTTAGGAACAAAGATAAATCAGTTAGGAACACAGACCAAAAACAAGCCTATTTCATCACAAAAAAAGGAAACAAATAAAAATAGTAAATTACTTGAATATGGTAGTTAAATTTGGTTTAGATTTAGATATAGAAAATTTTCTGTATGTGCACCTATACATCTATATCTGAGTAAGGAGCTATAGTATAGATAGATATAGGTAATGTGTAAATATAAATGTTACCAAGTATCACCATGAATGATTACACACACACACACACATACACACACACACACACACACACACATCTCCATAACTGAAACATTCAATTCTTTACAAGTATACAAAAGAAAATTAGGTTAATCATATGGTGGCTACGTAAACAAGATGTACAAACCTCAAAGCATTGAAATGATTTCAGTATACTCTCTGAATACGTTGGAGTAATGCTAGAAATCACTAACAACAGCGGAAATGAGGAATGCGAAGGAGTTGTTGATTACACAGTCTTCTAAATAATTTGTAGCTCAAAGAAGAATGCACAATGCAAACTAGAAAATACATTCTTTCTAATGATAATAGAAATATGACACGGCACTATTCAATGGACATTTAGAGACTTAAATGTGAGGAAAAACCCGGAAAATTAGCTTTCTACAAATTAATTTTAAGAAATTAGAAACAGTATTTGTCTTTGGGATTTTGACAGAACTAGAAGAAGAGCAAGTTCATTACAAGCACTGTAGTAAGAAGTTGTGTTCGATAAACTTGGGCTCGTGGAAGAGGCATAAGAAGAAAATAACAAAGATGAGAGAAACACAATTAACGAGACAATGAGCATGTACTGACTCTTACAAGAAAAATATTGTAGGTTATAAAAATAAATCTAAACAAATTCCAAGGCACTACAGTTATAAAGACTCTGCTATCCTTCCAGAGAGAAAATAAGTCAGAAGTAAAATGGAAAAGAAAATTACAAAATCTCCAACTATTTGGAAATTAAGCAAAGCAATTCAACAAAATACACAGTCCAAAGGAAGATATAACAATGGAAATTAGAAAATATTTACTCTGGGATAAGGAAAACATTTCAAAAGTTAAAGAATTTTGCAAAAGTAATGCTTAGATATAGCCCTAAGTTAGTAGATTAGAATGTAAGAAAAGTGGAAACTCAACAATGTGATTTTCTTTTAAAATGCTAAGCAAAAAGAACAAACCAAACCTTCAGACAGTGGATAGAAAGGAATGGTAAAGATGAAAGCAGAAATCAGTAAGAGCGAAAACAAGTGGACCACAGGGAAAAAAGTATTGGAGCCGAAATTCAATTCTCTTAAAAATTTAACTAAATCAATAAAACACTGACAGACTAAGAAAACTAGAGAGAGAATACATATTGCTAATCTTGGGAATGCAAACTTGGTATCGCTACAGGTTTTACAGAGATGAGAAAGACAGTAGGAGAGCATTATAGCCGTATTATACCAATAAGCAGCAATTTAGATTAAATGGCTATATTCTGACAACTTTGATGTATGAAATTTAAACAAAAAGAAAAAATTTTAAATTGTCCGATGACAACTACAATAAATTTAATTTGAAATTACAATAATTTCTGCAAAAATCACTCCAAGTCAATATGGTTTTTACTGTTGAATCATACAAATACTTAAGGAAGATCAACACAAATATGAGAGATTCTTTGGGAGAATAGAAAAATAGGTGCAATTTTCAAGTTCCGACGTAATCTTGGTTTCACAACCCAGCTAGGATTTTCAAGAAAACTACCCAGCAAGATTTGCTGTTATACATGGATGTGCACATCTCAAATATATGCCAAGAATTTGAAGAGCGTGCTTGCTTGTTTAAGAAAGCCAGCGCACGAGGGAGAAATCACTGCTTTTTAACCATTGTCCTGAGACACAAGATTTAGTGCCTGCTACAACTTTCAGGTGACGGAACCAGCCTGCCCCCAGGATGGCTTCAGGAAGCACGGAAAGCTGGGGGTCCACAGTGAGGACGGAAAGGCACCTCTGCCAGGAATTGGTGGAGGGGGAGGGGAAAGGCTGTGTTCCAAAGGAAGGTTAGCTGCCTACGGGCCACACTCAGTGCACTGATGAGAACAGCAGCGGTGCTGGGTTCTGCTCCATGGCTCGGCCTGCAAGGGGTCGGCTATCAGAGCCAGGCTCGCTGAGAGGAGAGCAGCCTGGGCCACATCAAACTCTGGAGACGGTAATTTGGATAAAGCACTTCTAGGGTCAAGCAAGGGTACTACTGAAATTTCACAACAGTTAGAAACTGGAAATGTCTGTTGAGAAGGCCAAGGGCACTCATCCCAATAAAAAATGATGAGTCTTTGCCCAATTTCTCTTTCCAACGTCGGGAAGAAAACATGGCGTCCGCGCTCCTAGAGCAGAGACAGGTAGGTGGAGAGACTGAACAGGGAGCAGACATTCGGCCGGTTATACTCAGGTTCCTTGCTCCGTGCTACCAATGCCATGAGACCAACTTCCCTGACGCATATCTGCCACATAAACTTCTTTCCGGCCATCTTTGTGCACGCACCTGCTCACAGGATTTTCCCACTGCCTAATTGTATCAAATTTTGACACAAAATCATTACCACAAATTAAAGAATATTGTTGTATGTCATTTTAGCAAAAACAGATGTCCTACATTCTTGTTGCAAAATATTAGGTGAATTTTCCTTTTGAAAAGTCGAATGAGAATATCACATTGCCTTTCAGACCATAGAGATGTATTTTTTTTTAATTTGTAAGAGTGGACATTTAAAATTTCCTAAGAATAAGAAAATATTTAAAATTTACCCTTATCCGGGTTTGGTGGTGCACCCCTGTAATCCCAGCACTTGGGTGACTGAGGCAGGAGGATCGCTGTGAGTTCGAGGCCAGCCTGGGCTACGTAGTGAGTTTCAGGTCATTCTCAACTACATAGTGAGACCCTGTCTCAAAAACAAAACAAAACCAAACAAAACAAAATTCCCCTTAGAAAAATGTCAAGCTAGGCATATATGTGTGCTATTTAATGTCTAGGTGTCACTATTATGATAATAATATTTAGCTACACCCCATGCTATTTTCTAGTTTTACCTAAATATGTATATATGAATTGAGTCTTACCTAATCTCACCTTGTATTCTGTAGAGACTTACTAGCATGTCTACAGTCACAGAAACAAGGTTTAAATACAGGATATCTGTTTGCTCATATTGTCCTGAAAATTTATGATACTAAGAATAATGCCAAGGGCGGTGACACAACCATTAAACCAAGAATGCACACACATCAGAGTTGAAGTTGCTGGTCAGTGGTGAAAGAATGAGTTAGACAAGTTGTGCTGAACAGTTAGGTATTCAAATAAAAGGAAATATATAAAGTTATGTTGAAACAAATTGCTGATGCATAGTATTAAGTAGGAAATATAAAACACAATATTCAGAAGGTAGTGTAAAATATCTTTATGACTTAAGGGTAAAAGAGGACTTCTAACACCCTGATGGGGCAAGTCACTCTAACTACATTAAAGTTAAGAACTCTGCATCCTACATCAGCCTTATGAGAAAAAAATCAAGAATAGGGTGAGAATAGTTGAAAATGTAATGCGCTTCATAAAGACTTCTTATAAATCAGCCACTAAAAAAATTCAACACGAAATAAACGAACAAGTAGTTCCTTGAGGAGCAAATATAACAAGCAAATATATTAAAAAATCTCAGTAATCTGAAAAGCACAAACATAAACCACCTTGAGATCTCATTCAGTGCTCACTGCAACGGCAAATATTGTCAAAACCGGCTGTAGGGGAGCTCGGCAGGACAGGAGAGTCTGGGAGAGTGGCCCCCCTCAGCGAACCCAAAGAATTAGGGGAGGCTGCTTTGAAAGACACCTTCGATGCCCTCATGCGCCCCTCACGGCCCTCACATCAGCTGCTGGCTGTGCAGCTCGGTGAGCGCTCCGGTGTGTGAGCAGGTGATGTAGGCAGTGAGCTTCGCGGCACTGTGGCCAATACCAACATAAAATCCAAAGTTATCTAAAAAGTAAGAGTGAAATGCAAAAGTCCACTGTGGTGCACTTATAAAACAGTCATGAAAAAGTAGAAACTTTTCAAAGGATAATATATATGATGCAAACAGGTATACTGTACAGAAGGGCAAAAGCACAATGGATGTTTCAGCAGAGCACAGGAGAGGCGCAGCTGGGTGAAGGGTGCGTAATACAGTGCCTCAGAGGTGGCCAGGCACCAGTCAGCACGGGCCCGTGCCCTGTCCTGTGTGCACAGAACTGGATTCCCGGGTAACTAGCAGCATCGGTGGAGTGTTCTCACGGCCCCACAGTGACCCTCGCTCCCCCCGTTTGTACCGGTTTCAGCCCCCACCCCGGGCTGTCACTAACGTTTCACTGTTTTCTGATTGGCCTTTACAGATCTGGTCCAGTTACAGTCACAGGATGCAGCCTCCCCAGACTGCCACCGTCAGCTGAGCAGCATGTACTGAAATCTTCTCTACGACTTTGCAAAGCACAGAAGTTCATTTCATAATAGTGTGGAATGACTCTCCCCGCACTGCCTGAATCTTCTAAATTTACCCGTTTCTGGGGGGCGTCCCAGCACTAGCCCAGAAACAGTGTCAAATACTCATTTTGATAGATTAAATGATTGCTTCTTTGAAAATAGTTTTTAACGTACACACACAATTTAAAAAGGAATGAGGACAGAGAAGGAGGAGGAGGAGGAGGAGGAGGAGGAGGACAAAGGGTAGGGATAAAGGGAGTATAAGAAAGAAAAAAGGAAGTAAGGATGGAAGGGGGGGAAAGATGAAAAAGATCTTGACTCTGATCAAGAAAATAGAAATGCAACTAGCATTAAGGGTGAAATGTTGATGTAGTGACAGATTTGAATAAATAAGAGGACCTCACGTACTAAATGCCAATAACCTTCCAAATCATATGATATAGTCAACTTTTAACAAAATGTCAGCAAAATCGTTCCAAAAACTTGCAAATACTAATGAATTATGGTAGAATAATTGAAAAAGAAAAGTGATCTATTTTGTTTCTTCTCCCTGTAGTCTTGCTTAGCAAAATTACTCAAGGCTTAGGTTGCTTTCAAACAAAACCTCAGAAACTTTCTTTGATAGTGAGCTTGCCCAATACACAGAAGCGGACCATTCATAGAATGAATTCTATGCTTTAGCTCATCCTTTATATGGAATCAGGCTAGAATAATACATATTAGTCATGTACACATGGAAGCTAACAGAATATGAACAGGCTGAGCACATCACATCAACCACAAAAAGCGTGACTGTCTTTCTCAAAGAATGCACGGAAGGCCCACCTTTGGGTCTCCACCTGCTCTCACACGCTCTCCTTTCACCTTGTCCCCCCACGTTCTGTGCGGCATGGACATCTTCCCTCAGCCCGAGACTTGGCGCAAGAGCGTGGAAGGTCTATCTACTTGGCCACCCGAGCCTGAGAAGATCACACATCCTGTTCTCTCCAATGCACTCCTCAGAAGTGGTCACCAGAGTCCTTCTGCTGCACAGGTGCGAGGGAACCTGGAAAGGTGACGTTGGGCTGGGGAGCCGTTTCTCAGCAAGGCTCTGTGACAAGCAACGATCCAATGAGCAGGTGTTTTGGTATAACCAGAGTCACATCTGCTCCACCAGATCCCAGACTTGGGCTCGGAGTCGCAGACACTCTGCACCATGCTCTTTAAGATGCTGGGATCAGCGCCATCTCGGGGGATGGTCAAGGGTCTCTCAGCTTCTGTTCGTAGTCCTGGGAAGCACAGCGGCAGACACCGCTCAGCCTCACAGGACCGAAGGGGTACTGCCTGCCTCAAAACAGGCAGCCCAGAGGAGGAAGGCAGTCAAGAGCCGGACCAGAATCTCTTGGTTTGCTTTCGGTATTGGGAGTTGAACCCAGGGAGCAGTGAGCCATGCTTTTCGTCTTCCAGTCTGAGACTAGGTCTGTGGAGCTGTGCAGGCCAGGCAGGCACTGCCACCTCTAGCTGCATCTGAGATCCAAAGCCCTGAATCTGATCTCGCCAATGGTCCCCAGATTAGGCCTGATGTATTTAGTTATACGAGTTAAATTTTTGCTCAGATCCATTTACTTAAATATTCACCCGTTTGCAGCTAAACACATTAAAAATGGGACCACTTCATGTACACGTTTATAGGCAACTTGTAAAACCAAAAGAAGTACAAAATGCTATGAACATTTTAAAATTTTATTCTTAATATTTAATTGATAAATCATAATTCATATACTTATGTGCACATAACTATATTTACACAATATAGAATGGCTGAATCGAGCTAACTGCCTCATCCGTCCTCATAGGCTCACAGTTTTTCACGAAGAGCACATTTGAAATTCACTCTTGGCTTGCCTGAAATGCCCTCTGTGTTATTAACCGTACTCAAGGTACTATGCATTCAAGTTCAAAATATTTGCCGCTCTTATCTTACTAAAACTTTGTACTATTTTCCAACCATTCCTCTTGTAGGATTTATAACAAAATCTATTAATAAGGAATGAGCAAACAACCTCATGTGGAATGTATTAAAATACATTTGGAAGAGCGTGGGTTTGGTTTTTAATATAATTGTGGAGAATTTGGAAGACCTGAGTCATAAATGAATATGGACAGGAGACTGTTCTAGGAATGAGTTCTTTTGCACATTATTGCTCTTTCTTCTTTAGAGGGATAATTTCATTCTTTGTGTTTTCCTAGCAAATGACTCACTTTATGGAATTTTCAGAGCCTCTCAGTGTCCTCATAATTGCAGAACTGTGATATCTTTCCCATAATTGCAACAGTAGCTCCTGTTTCTTCCTAATGCTTCATGCTTTTGTTTTTCCATCTTCCCTGATTAACCATATTAGATGTTTATAAAGTAGTTTCGTTGTTCTCTGACCCCTGTTTAACTTAGAGGACACACAGGCAATTTGGCTGCAGAATTTCAGCTGTTTATTGATATAGCTCTTAATTGCTTCCAGCCTGGGAGCCTGGGGTTAGCTTGGGCAAGCCTGAAATAGAGAGGAAAACCTTGATTTAAAAAAGAATGAAGCTTTTTTATTCATGTAAACAGCAACTTATCTTCATTCTACTTGTTTTCGGTTCTACCCTCTCTACTTAGGAAAATGAACATCCTTTCGTCTTGCCTTTCCGTGGTGATCTTTTCTGACAGCACATGATAGGCAGCCTCACTCTAATACATTTTTTTCTCAGAAGTTTTAGCAATTTCAAATAATATTTAAACTTAATTCATAATACCCCACTATCCAGCAGTATTCAGTCAACTACATATGAAATATAAGACAGTCATGGTGGTGCAAACCCGTAATCCCAGCACTTTGGGAGGCTGAGGTAGGAGAACAGTAAGTTTGAGCCCAGCCCGGGCAACTTAATGACTTATCATGACCCTGTCTCAAAATAAAAACTACATATTAATGAAGGCTGGAAAATATGGCTCAGTGGAAAGGCCCTTAGTTCAATTCAGGTACTAAGAATATCCTCACATATGAAATGTAGATTTTATCTGTGCAAGAGGGAAGAATCAAATACCTAAAATAAGAATCATGGGGAGAAAAGGAAAAGGATCAAGGAAAAAAGGCAGAAGAGGAAGGCTGGGAGGTACGACAGCAGGTGGGCAGAAGTCTTTCACACAGTTCATTCACGTTAAGGAACAAGCATCCTGAAGATCACAGTACAGACAGAAATGCGGATTGCAGTTAGGTCAAGGGAATCAGTTCAGACATTTGCAGTTTAACCGTGCTCCTTTCAATCACATTAGACAACTAGGCCCCCTCTATGTTGACGATAACTGTCTCTTAGTAAGCATTATTCACGCTCAGCACTCACATCAGTGATACTCTTTTTTTTTTCCAGCTTTAATTGAGTTTATTGGTACATTTTAGGGATACAGTACAGTTACATTCATTGTTGGGATCTTGTACCTCTACGTGACAAGTCTTGATTCTCATTTTTTCCCCTTACCCCTGCCCTCCCTTCACTCCCTCCTCCCCTCCCCATCTACAAACACTTTATTTCTATCTTTTCATTATCTCACATTTTTTTCTTTTCCCTTATTACCCTTCCCCTACCCATTCCACCTTCCCTACACCTTTAGCTCCTTTCTTCCCATTTCTAAATGACAGTAATCTTATTGGATCTTATGTATTGCAGATTATTAACACCAGAGAAATTATTCAGTATTTACACGTGTGACTTATTTATTTCACTTAGGAGTATATCTTGAATATGTATCCATTTTCCTATAAATGAATCTATTTTCTCATTCTTTATGGCTGAGTAATATTCCATTTTATAGAAAAACCACATCTTCTTTATCCAGTTTCAAACGGATGGGCAAATGGGCTGTTTCCAAGATTTAGCTGTTACAAACTGTGCTGCTATAAACATGGGTGCACATACTTCTCTGTGATATGATTCTTTTACTTCTTTTGGAAAGATACCCAGCAGAGAGATGGCTGTGTCAAATGGAACCTCCAGACCAAGTTCTTTGAGGTATCTCCATATTGATTTCCATAGTGGTTGCACCAGTCTGCACTCCCACCAACAATGGAGAAGGGTTCCTTTCTCCCCCAACCCTGCCAACATTTGTTATTGTGCGATTTCTTGATAGCAGCCATTCTTTGTGGGGTGAGGTGGAATCTCAGTGTTGTTTTCATCTGCATCTCTTAAATGATCAGTGATGTGGAACAGTTTTTCATATATTTACTTGCTGCTTTTACTTCTTTGTCTGAGAAATGTCTGTTCATTTTGGATGTCCATTTTTGAATCGGGTCTTTATATTTGGGGTGGCTGATTGTTTTGAGTTCTTTATATATTCTTGATAATAGTCCTTTGTCTGAGGAACAGCTGGTAAAAATTTTTTCCCACATTGTAGATTGTCTGTTAGTTCTGCTGATTCCGCTGCCTGCCTGGGATCACCCGGTGGGTGCGCATCAGTGATATTCTTAATCCTCCTGTAGCCACCAGATCCACCCAGCTCAGCAGGTGCTGGGGTTGAACCATCAGCAGAGCCTGCGTGAATGTCCTGACTGAGAAGCCACCCCAGGGTCTATGTGCAACACAAGGACACAATGATAAATCCACAGGGCTCCGGAGCCTATTGCTCTCTCCTCTAAACAGATCTTCTTATGTATGCGTACCTATACTTTTCTGTTTTCCTACAGTCACTCTGTAAAACATTGCTAGTTTATTAAATTGCATAGCCTCGCGTTTTACTTAGCAATCCCTTTTATTGTTAAATCTTTGAAGTGCAGTAACAAGGCATTGAAAGATTTTCCCTCTGAAATAATGTAAGTCCCACTCTTGAAACGTGTTACTATAATTTTGTGTCTTAGTTGGCCATGAGATTTAATGCTTTCCTCCTTCTGGACCTAAGTATTACCTGGAAGATTAATTTTATTTATTTGCAAATGAATGTGACTCTTTTTAGTGGGAGAATTGTTATGAATTTCTGTTTCTCTGTCATTAGCATCAAGGAAAACACTCTGCACATTGACTTGGAGATTTTATTTTCCTTTTATACTGCAATAAATTATTTTAATACTGCATAATGCAGGACATGTGAGGGCCGCAGTGTGATGTGAAAATATAGCATATGTTGCAGGTTGCCTCGGATATCCTTTCTTCCCTCGTTCCTCAGGGACACTGTCTCCAGAACACTGGCAGTGTTCAGAGTGGAGCTGAGTGGACTCCACTCATGGGCTTCCCTGCAGCGGGGTGTGGTTCTAATGAGCGGATTCTGGACAGGGAAGCAGAAAGTGAGATGGCTGCGTCCTGATGAGAAGGAAGTGATACTTTGTGAGAAGTGAGCAGCCAACAGGGAGGCTGGAGAGGAGGCAGAGGAGTTCTGTGTTTGAAGCTTGTGTTGATGGAGATAAATACTTTGATTTTCTGTGGTTGGCAATTTTTTTCTGCAAAGTGCTGGATGGTGAATAGTTTAAGTCTCCTGGGCCTCTGTGGCAACTGTTTAACTCTGTAAATAAATGGGCTCCAGTCAGCTTCACTGAAAATTTATTTATGCAAACAGATGAGGGATTAGACTTGACCCGCTGGCCAACTCGCCTCTGTATCACTATGCTCCTTTTTCTCTGTCTCGTTTTTGTTTTCAATCTCAGTTGTAGATTCTGAGATACATGACTTAGAATTTCTAAATGTTCATGCTTCCTTTGAAGGTTTTCTTATATATGTTTCTATGTAATACATTACTATGAATTTTTAAGAATTGTAGTTTGTAATTAGTAAGCCTTCCCACTGTTGGGACACAACACCAAACGCCCACAATTCAGAGGAGAGGTTTACTTTGACTCACAGTTTAGGGAATTCAGTACAGGGTTTGGGCTCCACAGCACAATCATTATGGTGGAATGCATGGCAGGGGAAAGTTGCTCACAGCACAGCAGCCAGGAAGAGAGGGAAGGGAGGAGCCTGAGGGGGACACATGCCTCGGAAGGCACAGCCTCAGCGATGTGTCTCTTCGGGCCAGAGCCCCTTCCTAATAACGCACAAAGTTCTCAGTGGATCAGTCCACGGAGTAGAGGGCCCCATGATCTCAAAAGCCTGGACTCTAAACACTGAGGTTTTGGGGAGACTATCTAGATCTAAACCACAGCACATGGGCCGGGGATTCAGCTCAGTGGTTCCACTGTCTGCCTTGCAAGCACAAGGGCCTGTGTTTGATCCACAGTACCAAAAAACAAAAAACAAACAAACAACATAAAAATAAACCAAAGCACAACTTAATTAGGTGATTTTTCCAGTGGAAGATGAACCAAAGAGTAATCTGAAAGAGAAATATTTTTTTTAAATGAAAGAACTGAGAGAAGAAATAAAATACTTAAGAACTAACTAAAGCAAGTAGGAGTAAAACTTGTAAACTGAAAAGTATAAAGCACTATGGGAAGAAACTACAAAAGACATCCATAAAGGGAAACACAATCTCTCTTTGTTAATTGGAATTATCATCACTTAGGTGTCAGTAATACATAAACCAATCTATAGATTCATTGCAAATTCTACTGAGTCCTAATAACATTTTTGCACAATTAAAAAAAAAATCCATTTTAAAATGCCTAAGGAGTCTGAAGGGACTCCAAATAATCAGAGAAATCTTGAAAATGAACAGGTCTGCTCCTCATCTCTTGGGACATAGCTGTAGTAACCACTGTGGCATTGGCATCTAGATTGATATATAGATCACCCAAAAAGTAGAGAGCCCAGAAAGGAATGCTGTGTAAGTGAATAAATGGTCCATTATCTTTAAGCAAGGTAGTGTCAAGACCACTCAGTGACGAGAATTTTACAGTTTAGATCAGGGGTGATCCCCCAAAGCCTCCTGTGCTCAGAGGTGAGGATTTTAAAAGGTGACAGATCCATGAGCCCAAAGAAACCTCTCTTCTGTGAATCTGAGTGTTTGATGTTGTGTTCCGCATCAAGAAAGGAACTGGGAGCAGCTGGTAAAAACTTTTCCCCACATTGTAGGTTCTCTCTTAGTTCTGTTGATGGTTTCTTTTGCAGTGCAGAAGCTTTTTAATAAGATGAGATCCCACTTGTTGATTATTTCTGCTAGTTCCTGTGCTACTGAGGATTTGTTCATAAAGTCTTTTCCTATGCCAATGTCTTCCAGACTTCTGCCTAACTTATCTTCCAGCAAGTTTAGTGTTTTTGTTTTTATGTTTAGATCTGTAATCCACTTGGATTTTAATTTAGTGCATGGTGACAGATAAGGGTCTAGTTTCAATCTTTTGCAGGTTGAGATCCAGTTTTTCCAACACCATTTATTAAAGAGGCTATCTTTCGTCCAGTGGGGACTGGCAGCTCCTTTGTCAAAGATGAGGTAGCTGAGTGCATCTGGAGTTGTTTTTGTGTCTTCCAATCTGTTCCACTGATCCTCAGGTCTCTTTCTTTGCCAATACCGTGCTGTCTTTATCACAGTGGCTTCGTAGTATAGTTTCAAATTGGGAATTGTTATACCCATTGCCATGTGTATGTTGCCTAGTATGGCTTTTGCTATTCTAGGTCTCTTATGGTTCCAAATGAATTTTTGGATTCTTCTTTCTAGTTCTGTGAAGTATAGTGTTGGGATTTCAATTGGTATTGCATTGAATCTGTATAGCAGTTTTGGTAGTATGGCCATTTTCACTATGTTGATTCTTCCTACCCAGGAGCAGGGGATATCTTTCCATTTTCTTACATCCTCTTCGATCTCTTTTTTCAGAGTGCTGTAGTTTTCAGTGTAGAGGTCTTTTGCTTCTTTTGTTAGGTTGATTCCCAGATACTTCATTTTTTTGGGTGCTATTGTGAAAGTGATTTTTTCCCTAATTTCTTTCTCAGTGAGTCTGTTATTTGTGTACAAGAAGGCTGTTGATTTTTGGGTGTTGACCTTGTATCCAGCTACTCTGCCAAAAGCCAATGGTATGGACCTGACCCTGTTTTAATATGGGGCTGAGGATATGTTTGTGTTTTGTCACAGGAACATGATGGCACTCAATGGCTACCGGAAAGGCTGATTTGTCATGTGCATACTCCTGCTGATGTCAGTTCCTGCAAGATGTGATGCCAATCCTCAAGAACATTGGACTTATATGCCAGATCCTCTCCTTGCACATCCTGTCTCATGTGATTCATGTGAAGTGCCAGTACTGGTGAATGATACAAATATGCTTGGTCATTTATAAAGTAATGTTTCTATGTTATAAAGAAAATGAGACCGCTACATTGAGAAGTTTTTCTGGGACAAAAAGGACATTCCTCGATTGATCTTTAACCAACACTACAGCAAAGAGTTCATCTGCTGGTCTTAGCCTTTCTGCTGGACTTTGATGGACAGATTCACATTTTCCTCAAACCAACATTTGGAAATTTGCTGCTGCGTTGGGAGAAATACGCTTATGGTCAGATGTCAAAGTTACTAGCCTTAGTTTCAATATTGTTGGCATAGGGGCCTCTAATATAATGTCTTGTGTTAACGCTCCTTATGTGCTATTAGTAAAAAGTATAGAGATTGTAAATGAAGCTGATAATGAATATTGACAACAGCTGTTTTTAATTGTAAATTGACTAATTGTATATTTTCAGAAATGATGACTTCCTTTCATTCTGTGATAGTTTTGAGACAACCTCCCTTTGTAATGATGCCAGTAAAAATTAATGAGTCCTGGTATGAAGATCAAGGTTTACAAATGTTGACAGAGGTAGAGCAAGCTGTATGTCGAGCCTTCACAACCCATGGTATAACCCCTGCAGAGGCTGGTAGTCAAAGACGAGTAAGAGAATTGTGGATTGAGGATGTACTTCTACGTGAAGTAAATAAGGCACACATATGCAAACACTGAATAGTATCTCTGGTATGAAAAACTAAAATAGTACTCAAGATCCTAATGGGACCCTTAGCAAATAGGAAGAAAAGGATCAAAGGTGTAGGGACAGTGAGAAGGACAGGGAAGGGGGAACAAGGGAAAAGGAAAAAAATATGAGAATATGTAAAAATGGAATTAAAGTGTTTGAAGCGGGGAGAGTGAAGGGAGGGCGGGGACAGGGGGAAAAAATGAGAACCAAGACCTGGCACGTAAAGGACAAGATCCCAGTAATGAATGTGACTGTGCTGTCTGCCTAGAATGTACCAATAAATTAAATTTAAAAAAGAAAAAGAAAAGAAAGGAACTGGGATTCAGGGTTTTCGTCAGCTAGATATCCACATGTGCAGGAATGAAGTTGGGACCCTTCTCTTCCTCTATTGAAAAAAAATTAACTCAAAATGGATCAAAGATTTAAATGTAAGAGCGAAAACTTTAAAAACTTTAGAATATAAAAGAGGAGGCATCACATTTGGCAATGGTTTCTTGGATGTCATCAAAGACACAGGAAGCAAAAGAAAAATCAAGTGAATTGCTTCATCTAAAGTACAACTTTGGTTCATCAAATGACACCATCATCACCACAAAAAGGATACTATGTAAATGAAAAAAATGTTTTCAAATCATATATCTCATAAGTTATTTTTAATCAGTATATATAGTGACCTCCTTACATGTAAAAACAATGAAAAAGCAACACAAACTCAAAAGTGGATTTTTGAGCCATGTGAAGTAAGTACAAAGAAGCTCTCCAAAGAAGATACATGCAAGGCCGAGAAGCACAGGCTAAGAGAACATCACTGATTGCTAAAGAAATGCAAATAACCCCGAAGAGGAACAACTCTAAGTCCATTAGGATGGGCATTATGTGAACAAACAGTAAGCAAAAAGAAAGCAAGTGTTGACATGGAAGTGGAGACATTGGAAGACTTATTCTTCTGCTAAACATGCACAACGTTATCGCTGTTGTGGGAAAAGCGTATTATACTTCCTCAAAAATTAAACACAAAAATAACTTTTAACCCATCAATTTAACTTACAGATGTATACACAAAATAACTGAAGGCAGGAAGCATTTGTATACTAACTCAGTCCATGGTTCGAGCTCCAAGACAGAAGCATGCAGGGGACATTTGTACAGTAACTATTTTAGCTGCATTTTTCACAATGAGCTGAAAGTAGAAGCAATACTGACATCCACCAGCTGACGAATGTGCACATCTTTCAGAGTGCTTCAGGCAGACAAAGACTTGGACTAAAACCAATGTGAAGATTTCAATTATGTCAGAGTTATCAAGGAAAACTTTGTTTTTCTAGGAGAATGGCACATTTATGTATTTTTAGAATATTGATAGAAATCGGCAACCTCCAGAAGAAAAACTTAATGGCTTTTAAGTGGTCTGTCTGATCTCAAAGCTTGCATCTCAGCATTACCTTCTCTTTTGTCTTTCTGTATCAAATATGAGAGAAATATCTCTACATTAACAGCAAGCAATTTCTTATCATTAAGACATAAAGGTAAGAAAAGTGTATCTTAGCTTAAATTTGCTCAGTTATTATAAGATCTTTTAGAAGAACATTTCAAATCAACTCTGACTGTCACAGTGGTATTGAAATGCAAATTTCCCTCTTAAATACACACACACACACACACACA
>NW_022900926.1:2602707-2642920 GCF_012274545.1 Fukomys damarensis
TGTACCAGGGATTGAACTTGGGTCCTTGCACTTGCAAGGCAGGCCACCAAACCGCTGAGCTAAATCCCCAGCCCCAACCCTCTTAAATATTGACAGAAGGCCAATAATGAATTCCTGCAGAATGAGCTATCCTATGGTTCATGCTCAGATGTGAGCTAGAGAGAAAGCAGTACCTGCTGCAGTCATGGTGCACACCTGAGACAGAAAATTATACACACCCAGGAACCAAGGTGTCAATGGTATTTATTGATCCAATGGAAGGGTAGAAAATTGACATTAAAATCAAATAATTATAGATTTTGACAGTTTTTAAATATATCAACATTCTATGTAGACAAATCTAGGTAGGAAAATGACCTCCCACGCCAAAGTTGTACATGTATATTTGTTTATTAGAACATTTTATTTTCTGATTTTTATCTGTACATATGGTATTTTTAAATTATATACATGTTGTTAAGGAAACCTAGTTCTTTGTAAAGTAGATTTGTTAGCAATTAATGTAGTACATAGATAAATTGTTTCTAAATATTTCATGAGTCTGCTTTTGCCCATAACAATATATTTTAAACATTGTATACACAAATAAAACTGTATGTCTAAATGTATATCTATATATATGAAATCAGAGATTGGAATAACAATTACATAACTAGCAGAGACATTTGCTGAGCTTTATTTGATGTAACAAATGGTATTAAAAGCTAGTCTTAAAGACGTTCTATAATAAATGAGTCTGGAACTTGTAGATTAAATACCACTAAGAATATTGTTTTAGTCTTGCTGTATTTCTTAATGCAGAAAAATAATGATTTAGGGTTTCTCATATTTATTTCCTATGGATTGATTCTTCTTTTTTCTATATTTTCTCAAATATCACAGAATGTATTTTTGCAAACTTAATTTATAATATATCAATAATAACTAGTGAAAATTATTAGCTACCAATGTTAATGAACTACATTAAATGTTAACACTGTGACATTAATTATGAAAAAAATTTAAGTATAGTTCCACTCATTTTGTTACTATATCTTCCTTAATTTGTACAGTGAATTATATAAAATAGACACTAGCAATATTCCCATGTCTTCTTTTTTGTTCAGTCTTTCTGAGTGATGGTCAGTAGACATACTCACTTTGCATTACTTTCAGCAAAATACAGATTGTACAAAATTTCTTAGAACTGGGTGTAAGTGTCCAGCTGTAAACCATTGCTGAGTATCTTCCTCCCTTCCAGAAGTGTGGACAGATGTCTGGAGTGGTTGTCATCTCACTTCAGGCAAGGTTCTGAAACCCTCACAGGAGAGAAAAAGTATAGCATATTCCTTTCAGGAGGCTTATGCTTTTGAGGTCTTCATTCAACTTAGTTACAACTGCAAGGGAAAAGAATTTCAAAAAGACAGGTTGAATATTCTAAAGCAATTAAATCTCAGGAAGTTTGTCCTGTAGTGGATCCAGACAAATTTCTAACTCTTTTCTACTTGGATGCTTAGACACAGGTGTTGTCTTTCAGCTTTGACTTTCCAGGACTTCATCATTGAATGTATAATTCTCAAAAGGAAACAGAGGCACACTGCCATGAGCTGATGTTCTCAGCCCTTTTTGGTCATTAATTCTTCATCTCATGAGTGAAAGAAGAATTCCTTCACCGGGTCATAGGGATGATGGAACATATGGTCAGACATGCCTGTGCTATAATAAAAATATTCTAAAGGAGAGCTCTATTACTTACATACATTAAGTTATTACACATTTTATATGTACCCCAAGATGATTCTTTTTCATTCAATGACAGGCAGGAAGGCCAGGCATGTCTAATACCTGGGCAGCAGTTGGACATGTTGTTCTATAGATGGGCCCAAAACTCACTACTCAGGAAGGGGCCAGCGTCACCACTGGTCCGTTTCACAAAGTAGATTTCACCGTAAGGTAAGTGGGTGCACTGGAGAAGAGGAAGAAGGAACTCCAAAGGTCTCTGGATCTCATCGAAGGTCAAGGCAGCACGTGATATCAGTCCCACTCTATAAGCCATGTGAACCTTGCACAGCCCATTTGGGGTGGGTCGATATCTGTGGTAGCACTGCACTCCATCCACTGAGGCCACTGTCCACTTCTCATAGCCATCACAGGTGTAATCACTAAAAACACCTCCAAGTATCACCAAGTGTCCCCTGAGGTATGAGAGCCCCCACGGTGGAGATCTGTGGTAGAGGAGCAAATTCCATGGCCTGACCCGCAAAACTGGATGAGCCGTCTACAGGAGCTGTGATTCCAGACAAAAAAAGCACTAAAGATCGAGCCTCACCTACTTATGTGAATGTAATGAGGCATTCATTGGAATTTTTGGAGAAAATATAATCTCTCTCTTTGTTTGGTTGGTTTCCACTGTCTCTTTTTACATATTTTTCTTGTATTCTTTTACAAGTGGAGTGGATGATTCAGTAAATCCTTCGGAGTACCTATATGGGGCTCATGATCGTTATTTGGATAC
The DNA here is from genome assembly GCF_012274545.1 of Fukomys damarensis. Lineage (NCBI taxonomy): Eukaryota > Metazoa > Chordata > Mammalia > Rodentia > Bathyergidae > Fukomys > Fukomys damarensis. The sequence continues at coordinate 2,605,202 of NW_022900926.1, forward strand.
AGTGACAAACAGAAAGAGTCTGACCTTCTTGGAGCTCAGGTTCTCATGAGAGAGAGAGAGATGAATTCAAAGCAAACCCCAGAAAATCAGTGTAAGCACTGTGAAACACTGGTCAGCTGCCAGTTACAGAGTTTAGAAATTTTCCAACAGAAAACAACTATCCTGAAAGTTTACTCAAGATTATAAAATAAAGGACAAAACTAAAAGTGTTGTAAATGGAGGAAAGCCCATGTACTGGGAATTACATTGTATATTCAAAGAAGTACAAGTATGATGTATTCATTTTATACTGTGAGCTTTGACCAGAGCTGATTCTAGGTAGTTAAACAAGGGTCAAATCACACAGAATTTATAGACCATGAAAATGATTGTACTGTACAATAAATAAAAAATAAAAAACTTATTTTGAAAGGTAAGGAAGGGGCTTTACAGCTTAGAATGGTTTTTTGACCAGCACAAAAGTAAGTGTGGAGAAATGATAACTCTTGAGGGCAGACTGATTTGCAAAAAAGATATCTACTGTTTGGTTTTGTATTTTAGATTATTATTATTATTTTAGATAGGGTCTCACTATGTAGTTGAGACTGACCTGGAACTCACTATGTAGTCCAGCCTGGTCTCAAACTCACAGCGATCCTCCTGCCTCAGCCTCCCAAGTGCGGGGATCACAGGAGTGCACCACAAAGCCAGGCTTGGTTTTGTATTTTTGCAATGAACATAAAAACATCAGAATTAGTACTGGGTGGGTGGACAGGTCTGTGAAGACAGCACTTGGAATTGAAGTTCTCTGTGGCACAGAGAACGCTGTCAGCAGCAGAACGAAGGCATTTTTGAGTGATACATGAGTTTGTGCCTCAGACAATGAGAAGAAAGTCAGGTGACTTTCATTGAAGCTCACAACTCAGAATTAGAAACAGGTTTTGGGGGCAAAACTATGAGTCCCTTATTGGAAATGATGAATTTGAGCTGCTTACATGACAACTCCTTTGGAAATAGCATTCCTACTTACTTCTGGGCAGAAGGAGAGAGCTGCAAGTAGCCAGAGAAGTGAGTATAATTTGCTTTAGGTGTTTACTGAAGTCCCCATGGTGAATATAATAACGCAAGACAAGTGAAGATAAAAGAGGAGGCTCTATCACGGGTCACGAGGATACAGGTACTTAACCCATGGGCCCGAGGAGAGGAGCCCACCATGTAACAGCAGCAAAATCCTGAAGAGGTGGTCCCAGAAGGCAGTTTCAGGCAGCCTTAGAGAATGGCGAAAAGCATAATAAAGAAAGGCAAAAATAAGCATGATGAAAGACTGAGGCTTCCTTCTTCGTTTGGAATCCATGATGAGTTCTTCAATCTGTGAAAATCAGTCAAAGATATTGTGAAGAAAAAAATCAAGCATTGCATGAGCATTAAATAAGTAAAGAAAAGAAAATTCAAAAATTTTGTCTGGAGAGAGCTTCTGAATAATAAGGCAGCAAGGAAAGTGGAAAAGGCATTCATAAAAGTATGATGCAGAAAAGTGATGTGGATTAAATTGGGTGCTGTAAAAATGAAAAAAAATATGATTACAGAAACCTGGGAAGATTGGAAGGCAGTGTTAATGTATCATCCTGTACACTGTTATACCGTGTCTCTTCCTACGGCATTCAGTCTGGAGACGCAGAGGAAGGGCTGCAGGTGCAGCAAAGGTGAGATAGAAGAAAATGGAGAAATGGAGTCGAGGATGATGTCAAGATTGTGTCCAATAGGCAGCCTGGGTAACCTGGATGGCCGAGGTTAAACCCAAAGATGGGGAGAGGCCGATCCAGAGAGAGGGGCACTGAAGGGTTTGCGTCCCTCGGCATCAAAGCTTCGTGGAGAGGAGAACAGAAGTGGGCGTCTCCCCCAGAAGAGCGCGTTTTCAGGTAGTGCTGGGAAGCAGCCCTTCAGGGAGGGGCGCAGCGGTGGCCGCCAGGTCAGAGAAGAGCAGCACGGAGGATAGGTTCTCACCTGTGCTTCCTCTGGCAAAGCACCGCTCTCACTGGCCTGCCCGTTCACTGGAGGACTTGTGTTTTCACTTCAAAGCTCAGGGAAGGAGTGGAGTCAACGGATCCACTCTGTTTCTTTCACTGTTGCTCCCTTGGCTGACTTGTCTTCATTTCTGGCTCCTTCACTGATGTCCCCAGGACACAGGAAAGCGCTGATCTCATGCAGCTAAAACTTATCCTCTAGGGCTCACCCTACAGCACCATCGGAGCCTTCCCAAGCCCTCAGGAGCTGCTTTCCTTAAGCCTTATGGGCACACGAGTCACTGCTTAAGGCTGTGAAATCAGCTCGAAGGCTCCAAGCACCACCACATGAAGATTACTTAGTTTTAAATAAGAATCTTTTAAAACAATCTTGGAAAGCACAACCTTACAGAAAGACTTAGAGTAGAAGTGAATAGCTGATGTTACACTCACAGTTCACTATTTGAATAACTTGCTAGTTATTTATTTATTGGCACCGGGGATTGAACTCCGGTCCTTGCGCTTGCAAGGCAGGCCACCGAACCGCTGAGCTAAATCTCGGGCCCTTGAATAGCTTTTTAATTGTTGTACACTTCAAGTATATGAACATATGGTTCTTAAAATATAATGACTGGCAACAAGCTTCTTTCTGCCTGTTCTGCTTATCGAACTCTGTCTTCTGTATGTGCTCAGCTCTTTGACAGTTGTTTCTCAGTCATCTCATCTTCAAGACCTCTGTTGTTATCTTAATAAATGTAGCCTCACGTTTTTTGTTTTGTATGCTTTCGGACCCTGCTAAACTTTAGTTCAGTATCTGCTGTGGTTCCACTTTCGCTATTGCTCTCAAATGGTTTGGCATTTGTGATTTTGTTAGCCTAAAATAATGCATTGATCGTTCTGTCTGTTGAATTTTGACACATTCTTATAGGGACTGATTCAGATATATTCTCCGTGATTTTCCCTAATCTTCAGAGTGGAAACCAATAGGATAGATACTCTGTTCCTCCGTGATTTTTTCTTTTGAATAGTTTACAGATCTTAAATCTGATTTGAGAATCTCTCGCCTCCAAGCCTATTTGTCAGTTAACCACTGAATAAAAATTTTAAACACTTATAATTATTTTAAAAATCCCCTTTGCTTCATTTATATTTATCCTGACAATTGTTGAGTATGTTTGTAACATCTGTTGCTTAAACTAATATGTTGATGCTTCAGTGATGGAGAGTTTATAAAGAATTTAGTATACATTTTTGAAAATGAGAATAATATCTTATTATTGAGAGTCACAACCTAGTAAATTCAATAGGAAGACCCAGTAAAACCAATAGCTCTTTATTAGAAAGATTATTGTATTACTGTTGTCCAATTAAAACTGTCCTCAAAACAGAGAACTGAAGTCAATGCTTGCAGATTTCTTCTGGGCACACGTGTCCACCTAACATAGACACATTTACATGATGCTGAGAATACTGTCCGTGATATGTTTGTAAATAGTTTTGAAAAATATGCATGCTATATCTGTCAGAACCTGTAATGTGCATTATTTCTCCCTCTTCTTCTCACTTAATCTTGGCTGAGATGAAGAACTGCAGTAACCTAGACAGAACGTGAAAATGTTCTTTCCCAAACAAGGAAAGTCAGAAAATGCAGCACGATGGAAAGTGGGTGCAGCAAAACCTGTCACTTATGCTCCAGTTTGTTTCTTGTTTCTTGTTTTACAAGTCTGGGAATGAGGAATGTGGCTATATTTGTTAGCAGCTGTGCCTTTGTTAGAGATTCTGTCAAAGAGAAGGTGACCTTTAGTGGAGAATAGAGTAGCAAGAGTTTAGAAATAGCTTCATTTTCACAGGAATCGAGCCACCATACTATGCTATGGCATCAGTGAAGAAAAGCTATTTCTTCTGGAAATAACTTCCTAAGTCCTATGGCTTCTGCTCTGTCTGGCTCTGTTCATGGAAAAAAATATTTATTGATGTTGGATCTCATGACTTTTTTTGTTAAGGACTATCATGAAGAGTTTCATCATTGATACACATTCTTTATTCATAAGTCCTCTTTTCCTCTTCTACTCCCTGAAGTAGCAATAACATTTTTTTCTGAATATACAGACTGCTGAGGCTTAGATTAAAAACCTATATTTAGTTGGTTTGTTCGCGTTTCATTTCCTGGATGTCTGAGGAAATGAATGCTTAAGTAAATGACATTTTAACATGGTGCCTAAGTGCTTGTTCCTTTTTCCTGCTGTGGTGACAAGGGCCTTATTAAATTTTGTTTGAAAGTAGATACTTCAAGTGGTTTTACTTCCTATGAACTGCAAAACTGGTGATTTCAAGGAATATTTTATGGTAGACATAGTTAAAAGTAAAATACTTATTTGCACTGCCCTTGGAGAAAAGGATGAAAGTGATTTTAGAAAGGGCAGAAAACAATTTTAGGTGTTTCTTTTCAAAATGTATTGTGAAATAGCTAGATAAAATTCTAAATAAATTACTCTGAACTTAGCTAACTGTAGTAATGTAGAACTAAATATAAAATTACTTTTCTTAATTCCTTACCGTATCATTTTATACATTTTTCTGTAACACTTTCTCTCTAATTATAAAGAGCACTATGTTAATATTAATTAAGTTCTAGCATGAATTTTTAAATAAAATATGCTTTTTATGTTGAGTAAAAACATTAACACAAATGTTAATGAAGAAACTGATAGGTCTTTTGAATTATTTTTAGTAGTTGACTAGAAACTATATAGCAATAATGTTATGTTAAAAGAAATATGCAACTTTTTGTCCATATTACTAGATAATAGAAAAATTGTCAAAGATGTGAATATAACTTTTCAAGAACTGATAATATACAATTTAGACCTTTGTCACTGACTCTGAGGTAGAGTTCCAAGGTACAATGAAATTTTCAGACTTCTGAAATCATCTGTGTTGTTACTTCTGTGAATGGATGAAGATGGAAGTCAGAAGGGACGTGTCTTCCTCGCTGTCATCTCTGAAATGCTCTAAAGCCAGCCAAAAGTGAAAGGAAAGGAAAGGAGACTATATTAATCGAGCTGGGAGAAGTCAGAATTCCAAACCATAAATAAGGAGAAATAAACAGTGATGCAGTATATTCACCTGAACACATGTGGAAGATGCTGCTGGCAATATCTCTGTCACTCACACCCTCCGGATGGACACACAGACAGGCAATGGGGAAGGGGAAAGTGACTGTAAGATCATCACAACCAAGTCTCTGGTTTCCACTGAAGGGGGAATTTTGTCTCCATGGTTGAGCCAGACTTACTATGGGAAATTCCCTACTTGAAGTTTCCTTTGCTCAACATGTCCGGGTCTGTCTGGCCTGTCATGCCTGGATACAGCTGAACCCACCTGCTAACAAATATTCAAACTCTGTAACCAATAAATGTGTGTCAATGTGCCTTATCTGTAGCCCCCCCTCCCAAAGAGTACATCCTCCTTTGCCAAGCGCTGGACAGGGCCAGTCCCCCAGTGCAAATGCACACTGGTCCACTGGCATAAACAAAGTTTTCACTTTGTCTCCGGAGCTAATTTAGCTGAACAGAGAGTTTGCCATTTCACCACTAAAGCACCAATGCTGATAACAAAGGAGAGAGTGCTATGCAGGACAGTGATTCACTGGGAAAGAGCTGTGCGAGGTATTTAGTACAATTCTTTCTTTCACCACTTCCCATAAGGAGTGAGTATTCTTCAAAGATGAATATTAACAGTGAGTGACCATCACAGACCTGCAGGACAAACACTTGAGAAAAATGGAATGGAAAGTATAGAAAAGGTAGACAAAGAGTGTGCCCAAAGAACCTACCTGAAGGATTGGCTGAGCTTGGATGAATAGCACTTCATGTTTTCAAGGAAACAACAGAATGACCCTCATAAAATAAAGTAGACATGTTATAGAGAGTTACGAAGGAGGGGGGCTATGTAAAGAAGAGAGTACGTAAAGGAAAGGACTAACAGAAAGAAAGAAAAAAAATTTAAAATGTTAAAAATGTAATTGAAATAACAGAAAGTATGCCCAAGAAAAAAGAAAATAGAGTCAGGCAAGAAGACAATAGCTATGCTCAGTGAAATCAGAAAAAAAAAAAAAAGAAAAGAAAATGCAAATTTATAAACATAAAATCATTAAAAAGGTGAAAGATTTTGGAGATTAAGGAAATACAACTATATATATATACATATATATTAGAATTAAAACTTACCAGGTATAGAAACCTGGTATTGAAAAAAGGTTTCAAAGTAAACCTTTTTAAAAGTACATAATGAAGAAAAATAAATTATCAGGAATTTTCACCATTCAGAAATAACCTTAAAGATTATATCCAGGACCCTTTGAAAACAGAGCATCCTTTTTTAAATGCAGAAATGGGTGATATACATATATATTAGAATTAAAACTTACCAGGTATAGAAACCTGGTATTGAAAAAAGGTTTCAAAGTAAACCTTTTTAAAAGTACATAATGAAGAAAAATAAATTATCAGGAATTTTCACCATTCAGAAATAACCTTAAAGATTATATCCAGGACCCTTTGAAAACAGAGCATCCTTTTTTAAATGCAGAAATGGGTGAAACTGCAAGAGTTGTAAAGAAGACACTGAACTATAACCCTGACACTGAAATAAAGGGAAAATGCCAGAACAACACAAAGCAAACACTAAGAGTCCGGGGGATAGGAAAGGTGGCTGGCAACAGAGATATATTTTTCCTATTCACTTTTTTTCAGAGAGTAAATAGCTATCTTCCTACATTAGACAATATTCCTACAAAACAAAATGTACTGAAAGTGCTCTTCTATGTACACTAATACAATGTTGAATCCCTCTACATCTTTTCAAGCACAACCATAAAAAGAAAAAGAACAAACAGCACCTCTCAGCCATAGCAGTAGTGCTTTTTCATTACCAGTAGACAGAGAACACCATATTCTTGGAAGTAACTATAAGTAGAAAAATAAAATAAATCCTGATCGAAGTCCCTTGCAAAGAACAGGTGGAGGCTGAAGGGATTCTTGGCAAACGGGAAGGAGGAGGCGAGGACTTAGGGGAGGCACTGATGACAGGGCCCCAGAAGAAAGAACTTCAGATAAATGCCGAAGTGCTGAGCGTGGGTCTGCACCCAAATGCTCACAAACAAGCCGGAAGGAGTGGGCTCCAGCTGCCCAGATGCAGCAGCCCGAGACAGTGCAGGAGAGTCAGGTGGGTAGAGAAGCACACTGTCTCTTGCAGACCAGAAGGGAAACAAAAATAGAGTGGGTAATAAGGATCTTAAGATGTTCCAGGAAAGGAGACATGCCAGTCTATTTCACAAGGGGAAAGAAAATGTAGGGCAATGTTTCACCTAAACAGCTCACTAAGTTTACCCCGAAAGAAAAGCCAACCCATTTTTTCAAGTACCCTGGAGTCCCTAAAACAATTAGTCGTGTATTACAGGTACACCAAAGAAGGGAGCCTTTAGATGTATTGAAATAGAGAAGCCATAGGAAACCATCCCATTACATCTTAGTGGCACTAGAGATTAATGAAGTGAAGTAGAACAGTGTATTTTTCTAATGTGAGGTTTAGAAAACAGGTTCTCTTGTTTTGGTTTATATCAAGAACATCCCCCATTTGGCCTCTTGTGTCCAGAAGTGGAGCTTTGGGAGGTGACTGGGACACAGGGTGAGGATCCCTGAAAACTGGGATGTGGCTGGAGGGGATCCCTGGTGTGACAGGAAGCTGCCCCCATCCTTCCTGTCTGATTCCTGGCCACCAGGATGAGCAGCCGTCCCTTTGCAGGGCCTTCCACCTGCTCTGTCTGCTTCAGAGCACCAGTTAGGGACCAAATCTCCTGACAACCGTGCACTAGTCTGTGGGTGACAGGTGTTGGCAGCAAAGAAAGTGACCATGACCCCTCCCTCCACCGGTGCTCTGCTAACTGAAGTCAAATGTAAACACCTGAGTAACCCCAACACATCAATATTTCATATTTATGATTACCCTCTCTTTGCTTTTATTTGCCTTTTTTATTATAAAAATGTAGGGTGAGCATTTATACCCTGTGTAAACATTCCCTTAATTCTGCCCATATTTATGTAAAGCGCACTCATAGTCCTCTTTAAAAATACCCATTGCTGAAAGAGGTCAGGTCCATCACCTCCAAGGAGTGACGCAGATCTGTAGGAAAGGACACGTGAAGGACAGCGACGCACACCATCCAATCCCCGTGTGCTTCTCTAGAGAAGTCCACCCAGTGGCGTGTACATTTATGTGAGAAATAACACAAAGCTTTGTTGACTTTTAAGGGTGTTTGAGGAAGGGAAAACGTGTACTTTTAATTTTGTTACATTTTATACCTTGTAAATTTCCAGATGTTGGTCTATGTTCACATATATCTACATCTATATCATTTTCATTGCATTTATTTATATATTTATTTTGGGTACTGGGGATCAAACTCAGGACCTTGCACTTGCAAGGTAGGTGGTGAAACCATTGAGCTAAATCCCTGGCCCATCATCGCTTTTATTTAAATATAAAACACAATGTGCGTGTGAACAGCGGGCTTCTCTACATTGTGTTTCTTCTTCATTTTAATAATTCACCTGTAAAGTAGGTCTAAGACAAGTGTCTAGAGAGCATATTGAATACAGAGTAGTAGTAGGAGAGAAATTTACAGGCCTAAAATAAATGCTTATAGTAAATGGAAGAATAAGCATAAAAGTAATGTCTTCAAATCAAAACATTAGAAGAAAAACAATAAAACAAAACAAAGAAATAATTATTTATCCCCAGGGCTACATAATCACCACCACTGGAACATAAGTTACTTAGAAATAAGGCCATGAAAAAAATAGAGACACAAAATTGTTGATTGAAAAAAGTAAACTTCAACCAACCACATCAGATAAAAAAATAATAACCAAAATAAATTATAAAAAGTGAATAGCATAGATACAGGAGAAACTGAAGCAACCACAAGTGATTGAGTCACTTGTATAGGTAAATTTGGAAACATGAATGAAATTGACTATTTTCTAGTAAAATGCAGCTCGAAGAGCTCACTGCCAAAGTGTTAGAAAGTCTAAACTAAAGATGAACCTGAATGACTGTGTCTCTGCACATTCTGGTCTTCAGAACAATGGAACTGATAGAAAAGAAAACAATCCTCCCCGAAGTTACGTGCTCCTGTTTGGGATGATACCCAAGCTCAGCTCATCTCCTCCACCAAATTACTTTCACTGCAGTTTTCGAAGAAGAACACAGCTTCTTATGACCCTCCTGGAACCAGGTGTCCACACTCCAGATTAAAGAACTTGCCTCTTTCTCTAGGTACTAAATGCTTACATTTCAGAGGAAAAGATAATTTGTTCATCTTCTCTATCCTCATCTCTGCCTAGTTTACTACTTGTGGAGGGAAGGATGAACACATACACCATGCACACACACACAACGTGAGTTTACAATTTCATAATTTCTGTATATCTGCTACATGGCCATCTGGCTGTCATCGGGTTGTCTTGTGGAGAATGGGGTAGGGAAAGTGCACTCTGAATTTGTGCAGCCTGCTGTCATATGTAGATGAATTCAGTCTAATTCCACATCCAGCTAGCCTAGGAGGGGATATCTTGCAAGCAGGGTGCAATCTTAGACCATTCACAGCTTTAAACCTTGTACAAAGGCTCTCTTACAGTTAGATTCTTAAAAATAGAACCTTAGACCCAGTCACTTTCACAGTGCAATTACAAGAAAAAGTAAAATGACTAGATAATACTCATGCTATTTAAGGTATTTTAGAATACAACAAAAGAGAATGACTGCAGAATTTTTACAAAATGAGCAATGTATTTAGTATTTAAACACAGGAGGATTATACAGATATAAAAATGTTAACATCAAAATTATGTAAAATATTAATGCACAATCCTATATAGATACGTTAGGCAGATTTCTCATCACTGGGACAAACTATTGAACGGCTTATTTTTGATTTACAGTTTCAGAGGGTTCAGTCTATGATTGCCTGACCCCAACCTAGGAATATTGAGGTGAAGAGAGGGGCAGAGTAAAACTGCTCAGTTCATGGAGACTGGCAAGCAGAGCAGGGAACAGTGACAGACCAAGACCAGATAGAGTAGGGGTCAGGACCAGAGCAAGACCTCAAGGCCATGCCTCTATGATCTACCCTGACATACTCAGCTCACAAGGTTCACTAATCCCCTAGAGAGCTCCAAAACCAATGAAGGTTAACCATCACAGCAGATTATTATTATATCTAATATTCCACATAAATGAATGCAATTCATTATAGAAATGCAAAATGGTTTTCTGCTTTAGGAATCTAAAATTCAACATATCCAAGAAGAAAACAAAAGATTATTAGTGTAAGCAATGGTAATGTTTTTGATAAATATCTATGATTATTATTTTTACAGTAAATAATACTAGTAATACTTATATACTGACATTACAACAAATTATCTCTATCGCAACTCCAGTGTGATATCATACAAAAGGAATACTTTTGTATGTATAAACATACAACATACATACTTTTGTATGTATAAACATTCACATTGAAAAATTTAAAATATACTCATGTTTACTAATGCCACTACCAAAGACATTGATCAGGAGTTTTTATCCAATGAGAAAAAAATTAGAAAATTAGGGTAAAAAATTGCAACAGAGGTTAAAAATTAAAACTTTACCTAAGTGCTATGACTAATACAGAAGACACAGTAAGATCTACTAGGTAAACTGTAGAAACAGTAAATGACATCATGAAGGTGATGGTGAAAAAAAATAACCTATCACATTCACATTTACAAATACCCGTAACTGAAAATATATCATGAGACCCATTTATAAAACCATTAAAATTAAAATACTTAGGGCTAAGACTAAACATGGCTAAATAATTATTTTAAATAACTCTAAGATATTTGAAAACAATATAAAACTATCTCATTCAAATATAGCAATACTTTCCTTTGAGAAGTTAAAGCAAAAAGATATTTCCTTTAATAATAATTATACATTTATAAAAATTATGAGAAAATATTCCTCAGATATTATTTAATAAAGTTGATGATAAGGTAGGTAATAAGTAAATAAATACAGTCAAGATAATTTTTAAAAGAACAAGGAGGAATCTATTCTATTAAGCATTAAAATATAAAATTAATGTTCTGGTACCAAATGAATATGCTAAATAGATAATAGGATGCAAAATTAAAAACTAATTAATTATAAATACAATTAAAATTTAAAATATAAAGGCAGCACAATAATTAGTGAGGCCAGTATGAATTACTGAATAAATAATTGCCCTGCAAGCTGACAGTCATTTTGCAAAAAAGTAAAGATGAGTCCTGTGATTATTAATCCTGACATGTCAACTTGTTAGATTATGGACCTTCTAGCCTTCTGCTAGTGGCTGAGTGGGTCTTGGGGATGGGTTTTCGATGTGTGAATTTAAGTTCTATTTATGGTTCTTGCCCCCCTTCTTTTCTGTCATCGTTCTCCTACCACCATTAACTGAACAGCTTTGTTCCACACCACACCCTTCCTCTGTGGTCTGCCTTGAAATTGGCTGATCATGGAGTGAAACCCCAGAGATCTGGGGCCAAATTAAATTTCTCCTTCTTTGCATTGTGGAGGTTGGGTTTTGTGATCAGGGACAGAAAAGGTGACATATATAAAATAGGTACACAGGACATGAGCATGTTGCTGTAATTGTACCTTACCATGTATTTCAGAAGACTTTGATTTGTAGAAAGAGTTTTGAAGATTGTTAGAGAGATACAAATAACAGAATCCCTGTTTTGTGATAAATAGTTCTTGAAGGAAATTCTGACCAGAGCTCAGAAAATCAAAATGGTGGTTGGAATGCTAACAGTAAATACCAGGCACAGGAAGCTTCTGTTGGAAATGAGATTCTTTTGGGAGTTGTATTGGAGACCATGCATATTACATTCAATCAAGGAAACAAAAATGTCTACATTCTGCCCATGTTCTGAGGTGTTGGAGAAGGCTGAGATTAAAGCTGTGGAATAAATTATCTGGCCAAAAACATTTTAAGACAACCCAGTATTCAGACTATGGCATGGGTATTGCTAGCTGCTGTCAGGAAATTTGTAATGAGAACTGGGGCCAAAGGCAGAGCAGAAAAAGAGTCATAAAACTTAAATTTTGGTTCAGAAGGAGCTATGTGTAAAGTTAGGGCTAAAGGAGGTGAGCGTGTTGAAATGATTAGTGACATTTGAAAACAAAAAACAAGAAACTTTGTATAGGGACAAGAAGAAAAATTCTTTGAGGGCATTTCATGAATCCGCAAGACCCCACTCATCACAGGCTGCGTGGTACAAAAGTATAAACTTTTCATTGATAAGAGAGCCCTTGACTTCATACTTGATAAGAGCCTCCCAGGAATTCGCTCCCTGGGACTCTTTTCATTGTGCTCAGCCATCTATGCACTCAGGGACCATGTCTCCCATGGTCCAAGAAGGTCTTGCTCCTGCCAGCACTGATGGCCTACCTTGACATCACCCATTTATGATAATTTTATCAACATGCAGAAAGTCACAGTTGCAGCTTCAGGAAGGCTTGCATCCAGATTTCAAAGAGAGCTCTGAGTGGCCAGGCCAGGAATGCATGAAGCTACGAAAGTGAAGCCAAGGTGCAGTGCAGATTCCAGATACTTTCAGACGGGAAGACATGGAGCATCTGTGAAAGAAAGCTGCAAGAAGATATGAGCGACGTCAGCTCGAGAGAGAAGCACTTGGGTTGGCCACAGGAGGGGGAACCACAGACGTCCTTGGGAATTTACATCTATCACCATGCACTCAGGATACTGGGCTTGGATCTACAGAACTTAATATTTCCCATGCTGAGTTTCAGTCTTACTTTGCCCTGAGTTTTTTCTAGGCTCCTATTCCTCCCTTTTAGAATAGGAATGTTTACCCACTGCCATTTTACTTTGGGATCATAGAAGCTGTCTTTTATTTTTATAGAGTTTCACAGCTAAGACTTCACCTTGAGTGTCAGAAGAGAGTTTGACTTGGACACTTTTACAAGTTACTAAATTTGAATGAGGGATTACTGTGTTTCAGTTCTATATAGGACAATTGTGACATGACATTTGTAATCATTAACTTATGTTTATTTGGAGAATAATTATGGCTTCAGGAGTTGAGGCTGGGTGTCGAGTCAGTAAGAAGAGGATTGTGACCACTACTCCTGATATTCCAACTTCACTGGATTAAGGAAGGCTGAGGCCACCACTACAGAACACTTTGATTATGCCCAGCCATGTCATGGAGGTGTGGCTTTGGGTACTACACATAATCCTGGCACCTTTAATTTCCATGACTGCACCTCTTCTCTGCTTCCAGGCTGCCATAACCTCAGCTGCTTTTGTCTTTCCACCATGATGTATCTCCCTTAGAGTCAGCCAGGCATTAACTGATTCCTCTGAAATTGTGAATAAAATTAATCCTCTTCTCCTTTGCATTTATGTGTTAGGTATCACATTCTAGTGATAGCAAACTTTTCTGATAGAGGTCCCTTCTTCTGTTCTTAAATTACAATAAATTTATAGTTGAACCAATATTTAAATATAATACTAAAGCAGAATAGTTTAGATAGTATATATATTAACTCATACAAGAAGTATCTGCAGTTACATGAAAATTAATGAGAAAATAATGTATAAAAGACTAGCAGCAGTACAGACATAGGAAAAACATAATATCTCATACAAAGAATACTTGACAGGCCTTAAAACATATGGAAAATGTTTAGCCTCCCTTACATATGAGTATTTCATCTTTCTGTCACTGCTACAAACTCATAAACAGGAAAGTTTACTTTGGTTCAGAGTAGTAGAGGTTCCACTCCACAGTTGGGCAGATCCATTGCTTTTGGGCCAGTGGTGAGGTAGTTCATCATGACAGGCAGTGCATGGTTGAGCAAATTGCCCATCTCATAGTATCTGAGAAAAAGAAAAGAAACCAGTGTCACTTGTCCCTGCAAAAGCATAACTCCAGTGACCAAAAGTGTCCCAATAGGTCCTGCTGTTCAAATGTGCCAGGACTTTCCAACTGTGCAAATAGACTGCCAGACCTTTAATGCATGGGACTTTTGCGAATATTGTGGACCCAAATTATAGTGCTGAGAAAGGTGACATGAAACTTCAGTGATACATAAATTTTCACTTGTCAGTCAAAGACAAAATGTCTAATACTTTTTTTTTTACTGGAAAATGAGTAAAGAAATAAGAATTCTTATACCACATATAACTGTGGGTTTGTAAATTGACATAACCAGTATGGAGTGAAACTAAGAATATTCATCAATATTATAAATTACATATACTTCCTGGCCAGCAATTGAATTTTCAAGGGTTTATCTTACACATATTTGTCAATGATGCAACTGTGCAGTTAATCAATAGAGCACTGACAATCACTGCAAAGGACTAGGAATACTGAAATGTTCATTAATAAAAGAAGCCATTACATCCTTGTAAAGGAAACACTCCAAGAGGAAGAGATAAAAATCATAAATATATATGCACCAGATAGCAGTGCACCCAACTATATAAAACAAATATTAACAGCCATGAAAAATTATATACGCATCAATGCAGTTGAAGTGGAATACTTCAGTATCCCACTGTCATAAATAGACAGATCAGCTAGAAAGAAAATAAATAATAAAATATTCTAACTGAACCAAACTTTTGAACACATGGATCTAATAGATGTCTACAAGAGTGTTCAACTTCACATCAGAATATACATTCTTCTCAACTGCACATGGGATGTTCTCCAAATTAGACCTCATACTAACTCATAGAACATGCTTAATTAAATGTGAGATATTGAAATTATCCTATGTATAGTATCACACCATATTCTAAATTTCATTATATCACAAATCTAGTCCATATGGGTAAAGGTAGTGAGTTAATAATTAACACAGTTTGTTATTTTCCAAATTGTACTTGGTGGTGTTATTACTGTACTACTTTAGCCAAGGTGAAATAATTGTGGTAATCAGTAGTTCCTCCTGACTGAGATCACCTAAGGGACTTAAATAATAATAAAATAATAATAATAATAACATGAACAACAACACCTATAAGCTAGTGCCAAAGAACTGGCAGCTGGGCCAAGCAGGTAGAAACTTCCCATCCACAATAAACTGAAGAGGTAGGATCCTGCAAGAGACTCAAAACCTAAAAGCTAGCTACACCTGGAAGACATTTCTGAGAAGTAGTTATTTGCTAAGGGTTCTGAATGCTACCAATAAATGTACTCGCCATAAGAAATTTACAAGCATCAACCCAGGAATCAAATTTTAAAAAAAGAAAATGAGGAGACACTTGAAGAAGGTGTAACCCCCACCATCCAGACTTTAAGTTCACCAAAGCCAAACCTGGGGGTAATGAGGTGGCACAATGTAAAAGCCACCAACCTGAGCCCTCTGAAGTGGTCACAGCAAAAATAACAAAGCAGATAAATGGGGCTCTAGAATAAGTCAAAGCAGAAACAATTCCCAAGATAACTAGAGATGGTGATCAGAATGAAAGACACACTCAGTGACTCTAGAACAGATGCAGATTTTAAAAAAATAGAGGAACTCAGGAACATGATGGAAACCATGAATTCCCAGCATAGGAAAAAAATAGAATCCGCGAAAAAAATGGGATCAAACATATCCAGGAAAGTAAAAACTGTTACAAGTACACACAGCAGAATGAGCCAATGTGATCACAGAATATCAGAGATAGAAGACAGGATTGTGGTAAGAGATCATGAAAAGAGAAATTTCTTAAAAATAGTAAAGGACCACGATAAATCAATGCAGCAGTTGCTACATGATGCAAATAAGAACATAAGATTGATCAGAGTCAATGAGAAAGCAGGAGTTAGTGCACATGACATAAAAAACTTTTCTCAGAAATAACAGTAGAAAATTCTCCAACAGGGAAAAAGAATTTGACATACAGATAAGTGATGCATACAGGACTTCACCTCGCCATGACCCCAGCAAAAGAAATCTTTCCCAAAGCTTATATTAGCTAAGATTCCAAAAATTCATCACAATGGCAGAATATTAATGCAGTTAGAGAAAAGAAACAAATCACCTACAAAGGAATGCCCAGACTTTTCAATACAAACTCTCAAGTCAAGGAGAGGTTGGAGTGAAGTATTTCAAGCTCTAAAGGGAAACAACCTCCAACCTAGCAATCTCTGCAAAACTATCTTAATAATGTCATATAAATGAAAATTAATTATCATTGCTATGGAAAAATTACAAATCTGACTAAACGGAAATCCTTTCAGACCACTGACTTTTGAAAATGCCAAGTATGTTCTTAGAGGCCTAAAACTGCAATGGAAATGTAAGCATCACAAATCAAAAAGGGGTGCCATCAAAACCACATGAAAATTAAGACGATACATATTTTAATACAAAGAAAGAAAATGAAGGAAAATTGTCTACAACTCTGTAAATTAGAACCAAACCAAGTGAAGGTTGGAAGAAATACCTGGAGTAGAAAAAGTTATTAGTGAATTAAGTTAAAATTGATAAGATTTGTAATAAACTCAAGCACTGTCTATTTATATGTTTAGGTAACCCATAGTAAGTAAATCCTTAGCCATAAGCAATGATATAACTCCCACAATGAGGAACTAAGAGAAAGAGAATTAAAATAAATTTTAAAATGTGGAATTTTACGTGATTACATACGAATATGATGACTGTAGGTTCTGTTGAAAGTATACTCAGAAACTTAGAAACTTATGTGACTTTTCCTAATTCCCAAAGCATAAGAGTGAAGTCTACAGACACAAGATATGAAGGAGGGAAAGATAATAGCACAAGCGACCTCTGGAGTGAGTGCTGACTGTGTCATTTCTCTTGGAGTATTGCTAGATAATGAACAGAGAGAGGTGTGCAGCATAGGAAATATTAAATTGTTAAATTTTACCTTTATGAGGTGCCATCCTGGGTGTTTTGGAATCCACTTTGACATTTCTCGAGAATAAGTCTCCCAGGCTTCACCACTGCCCACCATCACTTAGGACGAAACGCGCACAGCCGGGCACTGCGGCCGTAGTGACGTCATACAGCTGAACTCAGACTTGGGCTGTGCGGTCAGTTGCAGGTTTTACATTTTATTTTTTTAATCAGTTTCTTTTATTGGCACAGTTTGGATATGCACCATGATTTTATTCACCATGGGGAATCTATGTCTGTGGGTGACATATCTTGATTCCTCTTTTTCCCATTCCCCTCCTTCGACTCTTCTTCCCCTCCCTGTTTACAAATCTTCATTTCCATTTTATCCTTCTTTCTCAAGCTTTTCTTTCCCTTTCCTTCCTTTCTCCCAACCCTTCCCAGGTTCCCCTTCCCACTGGACATTTTCTTCCTTTTTCACAATATCTCTTGTGCACTTTGGTCCTCATTGACACATTCAGATCCTCACACGGCCCCTCTCTTTCCTCCGAGAAAGCTTCAAAGTGTAGACCAGACCAGTTTTGCACCACTGAGATAACACAGACAGGAAGAGCTCAACCAAAGGACAGCACAGTACCTGTGTAGTAACAATTAGTCAGAAGACACACAGGTCAGGGGAGCAACAGCACCATGCGTCAGTAAATACTCACGGAAATTTAGATGTAATTTGTAAAATATACCAGTGAATGTGAGATAAATAAATGGGAGAAAGTTCTTCAATACATAAATTAAGTTTTGAAACATATAGAAACACACCTCCTTTATTTTAAGGGATTTTTTTGACAGCTGTAAATATGTAGTTTCCCTGAATTAATAAAACATAATAAATGAACAGGGCTGAGAAGAATTAGGTCTGTGGAAATATGTAACTCAGACTTTGAAGGAGGGTGCACTGCATTCCCTGGGTAAAAGCTCACAAGAGCTGATTTTGAACATCTCTTCTCAATTCTGCGTACAGCGATCCCCATGTTGCTCATCACAAATCACCCACAATGGTACAACTTTGCACCGTGGAAGCTGACAGCTGTTTCTAAAACATTTATCTCGGCATCGCTGTATAAACTCAGTGACATACAGTTGTCAGTGATAAAACTGGCAGCAGTCATGAGTTGGGGAAGGGACTCTAAAATGATATTTACTTTATGGCAGGGACTCTCGGACTCCTGGACTATCTATATTTGACATAACATAATATGTGAGCATTATATAGTGAAATATCTAAAGATAACTATGCATTGTGTTGTTATTTATAGATAGATATTAACTTTGTCTTTGTAATTCCTCGTATTTAAAAAGTGTTTCTCCTGCAGGAATACCTGACTTCATTTTCCATAATTTCTTGCCCTTCTCCTTTACTCATTATTATTGCCTGTCTTCATTTTTTGCTAACACCTCCACTGCATTCTCTTTTGAGAGTCTGTCCTAGGGCCATATGGTTGAACCTGACATAATGTCAGGTTGTATTTCTTGGAGGTAAACTAATGCTTACCTACTATTTCCCAGACACTGACTTATAAAATATGACTTGGTACTTGATATCAGAAAGACGCACATGGTCTAACAACTGGCACAATCACTTCCGTAGGACCCCGCTAATGAAATGCCAAACTGAGTTAACCTTGGTGACTGGAGTACAAGGAGAAACCCTAGTCTCGGAGATCAAGTCATAGCTTTTAAAACATCTTCATAATATACTGAATTGAAATTAGTCACCTGGTAATGACTTAACTTAATGCCAATACCTATAGCTACAAAAAATAAGGTAATCCTTTCTTCTTGGCCTATGGTACTCAGCTTCCAACTCTCATCTTTACAGTGTGAACTTTCACGAATTGAACTCTGGTCCTTTTGCTTGTGAGGCAGGTAGCAGAACCAGTAAGCTAAATCCCTGGCCCCTTAAGCTAGATCCCCAGACCCTAGTACTTGTTTTCAATCAAAGTTTGATGGGAAGTGAAAAGACTAGGCTTGATATGCAATAAGAAGTGTACTAAAAATATTAGAACAAGGAAAATACAGAAGCTTGTTCCACAGCTATCTGTACCTGTTGCTTCTATGCCTGTTACCAAGAAGGAAGATGGACTAGCCTAAGAGAATACCTTTTGGGCCACAGTGTGCAAAGCCAACCTGACCAGATGGATGATGAGGGGTACATGACCCAGTAGCTCACTCCACCAGTTTTCTCATCCCACACCAGCAAACAACCCAGACCAGTACTGACTCTTGACTGCAGGCTGCGGAAGGAGCCTCAGAAGAGCCTACAACAATTACCCAGCTTAGCTGAGCTTCAGTGACAGAACAAAAGGAATGGACATTGTTTGAATGCATTGTGCTGGTTTGCTACATAGCAATAGGGAATTGATTCATTAATCTACAATGTATTGAAAGAAAACAAAGTTGTTATAAGTTCCTCTCCTCTCAGTATCACAGAAGTAAGTGACCCTCCAAGGTCCGGAAGTTTTGTAGAAGAGCATGAGATTTAGAGTCAGCAGAACTAGATTCTAGATCAAGTATTGCCACTTAGTGACTGGAATTTGATAAAAATCTAAGTTTTTGGGGATTCAGTTTTATAAAAAGTAAAGGTAAGAAATAATTGAATAATATCATACTTTACATCAGTGATTGCAATGGAACCTGCAGTTCTGTTATTTCTTCCTATCGTGGCACTCACAACACAGCTTTCTGTTTTTCTTTCTAATACAGTACTAATCTGTTTATTGGCCTAAGAAGAAAGAAATGTTCCTTTTCTCTTTTAAAGAGAGGAAAGTCATTTTCCACATCCTGTCTTTGTTTTTCCATCATGATTTTTCAGCATGTATCAGCATGCCATAGTTATTGAATTTGCAAGGTTTTGTTTTGTTTTGTTTTTACACTCTTAGCAAGGGATTTTTCTGGACTAAGATGTATAGATTTTTTATTACACTCTTTTCTCCAGTATTGAAGTTTGGGTTTTATGACCTAGTTTTACAATCTCATGATTACTTCTGGCAAAGGATACAGAGCACAATTCCAAAGAGTCTAACAGTATTTGAGCTCCTAGCTGCCAGCAACTTGCCTCAAACAACCAGAGCTGGACATTTTCCACCCTGTACTTTCACTAAAATCTAAGGCTACCTTGCAGGTTGTTAGAGGTATAAAGTTTTAGATATTGTTTTCCCTCCATTGGATACATTTCTCCATCTTCAAATTTTTACCTAAGAATTGTTTTACTTCCTTCCTGTTTGGCTACTTTTCACCTATTGTATCTTTATTGCTTTATTTATTTTGTACCAATGGCTTCACCATGAGTCAAACCTGCCATCTATCTCCCTTGTCTAGATTATTTCTCCTCGACTAATATTACTCCCTTTGAATGAAATTTAATGACTCAAACATTCTCCAACCTGCTAGTACAGGCCAGTGTTCACTTTTTAAAATTTATTGTTCAGTATGTAGGCATCCTTTATTCTCTTCTAGTAATTTTAAAGAAAATTAGACTATAAAGTAAGTATGCTGGGGATTTTCTAGAGGGGACCCTCATGTTGTAGATAGGGCAATACAGTTTCAGAAATGCATTGCATTTTATTAAAGTTTATGTAGCTGATAGATCAAAATAACAATCCACTTTGCCTTTTATAACAGTTCTAGCTTATCTTGGCAAAAGAGTTGTTACAACTAATTTCTAATTATACAGGCCCTAACTTATCACCTGTTTAATTATTTGGAGTGCAGGAGTATAAGCAAACACCTCAAGATAGCTTCATAAATGTGTAAACTAATCTGCCTTTGTTGTATTTGCATGTAATGATTACTTCTCATAAAGATACAAAATTAAAGTTTGTATTCCAAAGGAATGACTAATTTGACAAACTGCCTATTTTCAGAATTTTTTTCACACCCTCAAATTTGCAATTTGCAATTCATACTATTCATTTTTCATATGGACACACTGAGTTGCAAGATTAATCAGCTATTAACAGATAAATACACAGATTACCACTAATTAATGCCACTAGGAACATTGTTATTTTGTACCAGGGATTTAACTTGGGACCTTGTGCAGCACAATTTTGACAATAGAAACTAATATAGAAAAGAGAAAGAAAATGAATTATTTGGTGAATTTATAAAGTGTTTGCTTTCCTTCAAAATCTTTATGCATTTGTTCTTATCTATAAAAATATGATTAATTGTATTCATTTTGCACATTGCTGTTTACCTATTTAAATACAATATTTTTGGTAAAAACAAAACAAAGCTGCTAAAATCAAGGTTAAATATATCAAGTTAAATAAAAAGAGATGGGAACCATATAGAAACAGTGCACACATTTTGGGAAATGAGCCCCAAATTGAAGTACCTCACTGTAAGATGAAACATGTGAATCATAAGGTCTTTCTTACTGATTCTCCCTTCTTCCTAAAAAATTTTTTTTTAAATCCCATTTGACTCAGCTATCCCCTTGCTGGGTATCTTCCCAAAAGAATTAAAAGCATCATACCACAGCGATATGTGCTCACCCATGTTTATAGCGTCACAGTCTGTAATAGCTAAAACTTGGAAACAGCCAAATTGTCCATCAACGGGAGTCTGCATAAAGAAGATGTGGGTTTTTTTATAACATGGAGTACTACTCAGCCATAAAGCATGAGGACAGTTATAGCTAAGTGGATGCACACTGAGGTCATACTCTTAAGTGAAATGAATACGTCACACATGTGTAAATACCAAACAGTTTCTCTGGTGTGAAAAAGTAAAAATGTAACTAAGGATTAAAATGAATAATTGATGATGTGAAATAGGAAGAAAAGGTCTAAAAGAGTAGAGGAAATGGGAGGGGCTGGGGAAAGCGAAAAAGGGGAAAATATGTGAAGAGGAAAAACATGGAAGCAAAGTCTTTGTAAACTGGGAAGGGTGGAGGGGCTGAGGGGAGGGGAATGGGGAAAAATAAGAACCTGATGTCATGTAAGGGACAAGATCCCAGTGATGAATGTAAATGTATTGTAAACCTAAAATGTACCAATAAATTTAATAAAGATAATAAATAAATAAAAACCCTGCAAACTAAAAAAATATAATTAAACTATAAAATTTAATTCATAAATCTTTAGGTCACATAGCACTATTTAATAAAATAAATTCAAGTCATATTTCAGTTAATATTATTGACTTATATAGTACCCCCTAATTTAGACTACCACATAATATAGACCTTACATGTGCTGAAGTTTTATAAAGTTACATTATTTTTAAATCTAGAATGTGTCATAGGTATTATCTAGTGTAAACCTCTCATTTATGACTGAAAATTGTGAAAACTTTGCTCTGTAATTTCCCAAAGGTCACACAGACAGTTACGGATAGAACCCAAATTACTGAAATTTAAGTCTGGGTTGTTTTTAACCTAATAAGCTAATTCATTGTAATTAAATCCACAAAACATTAAACATCGGTTTTATCTTTAGTACCTAATCTATCATTTTTCACTTTAAAACATTATTTTATATATTTATGATTTAATATTATTTCCAAAAGATCAAAAATGTATTTTACAATTTATTTTATTGACGTTCTCATTGGATAAATCTATGGAAGCCTAACTAGGTTTTTTCCAAGTGAAATTTTGGTGGATCATGGTTTTCATTATTACTTTCTAACACTAGTATGTAAAGAATTATACAGTGCATTCATGATAGAATATCAATTGTTCAAATAATTTTTTTCACATGGTCATGGAACCATATTTAGTTTTTTCTTACATGTAAGGCAAAGACTGGAAGTAGAGAGCAAAAATATAGGTTTACATAGTTTAGTCCTCTTTCCTGAAGGAGAAAGAATATAAAAATAACGTTGAATATGGTAATTACTTGGACTGAATAATAGCATGGAATATTTTATGTGCATTTGGTTATGATAGCCAAAAAATATGCCTATCTATAATATTTATCCAAAAGAACTTTACAAACCTAAGAAGTAATATCAGTCCTGGAGGTAAAATAAATATTTGCTTGGACTTGGTGTACAGGATCTGATTATCTTCCACAGGCAATGGAAAGTGGATTTGATTGAGACATTTTTTTTAAATTACAAGATAGATTAAAAAGGAGAAATCAACAATTACTAAGGATGTAGTGTAGTCAGAAAGGCGATACGTTGTGTTCGGGACTAGAAGAAGGAGAATGTATGCTTGAAAAATTGAGGAAACTCCACAGCATCCTGAACATCGAATGCAGCTTCAGTAATTTGTATGGGAATTTGAAAGCAATCACTTTCTGCTGAGTTGTTCATTTTGCCTCCTATATATGGGCTGGTACAAAATGCCTTATTAAATTAAAAATTTAATATAATATATTGAATTATAGTTGGTATAATTGCAATATAGCATATCTCCAGTCTGTTTATTCTGTGCAAGTGTTAGCAAGGAAGCAAGGAGAAAAGAGTTAATTAATGCATACTTTGCCTGCGAAGGAATAATATGTGCAGAATCTATTTTAATATTTTATATGTGTTTCATTAATAAATCAGAGAAAAATCAGTGGAAGACTTAGATCAGTCTTTTTTCTCTTGTCATTTCCTGATACTTTAACACTGTGCTTATTAAAGGTAAAAATCAAACTCTTCCATGCCAGCCAGAACTGCACACACCTTCCAGGATTCCTCTTCAGCACCTGTGTGTGCAAACAGTGAGCAGGTGCACAGAAAATATTTGCACAGATGCTACAAAGACAAAAGGCAGGGATTTTTTCACATTTGGCCACCAAAATTCAGCAATGTTTTTATCTTAGGTCAATAGACTTTTATCTTTTAATCTTTATTATTTATTTTGGATTGTTAAAAGGTTTCCACCATGATATATATACTTAGTCAGTGTTGATTGTAACTACATGATTTTTGTAGCTTCATATATTAAAGACAAATTATAGGAACTAGCCATGTTGTGAAAAAGAAATGAACCGTTAGGTGCAGGGAAAGATATGGCAAGTGAGAGAAAACGAAGTATTAATATATATGCACACACAGGTTTTGACTGCTGGCATTAATTTTAAAAGTATACAAATATATGGTCTCTGCTAACACTTTTGCAAAATTCCTCATTCTTCTGAAAACTATGATACATTTATTCTTCTATCTCTGTGCTAATACTCTATTGTTTAACATTTAAAATAAGAGATCCATTTATCTACCTAATCTATCTTGAATCAATTAAATTATTAAATGCTCTTCTCCGTACATGTGTCATATATGTAAATATTTCAAAGATCAATCTTGAGCCATCACACACACCAAATGACTAACTGCATGATGCTTATGTATGACTTGTTCAGAAAAAAAAATAGCATTCCCCCTTCCTTATGTTTCCTTATTTCTAGCCTTCCTTCCAATGAATGTATTCAGATGTTAACATAATTTGTTTTTAATATAATTAGTCCATGGTTGCAGTGCATAATGGCAGCATTCATTGTCAGGAGTTGGTGCATGAACACAACGCATCTTCATTCTTTTTACCCCCTTTGTCTCCCTCTGCCATCTCAGATCTTGACGTGTATGTTCAAACTATGGGAGACCCTTTAATCCTCATTGATGCTATAATGATCTGTTAAATTTTTCTAAATATATTTGAATTGTTCCACATCTTGAGACTTCTCTCCAGACAAACACACTGCTCTTGTGCTGTTCCTGATCTTAAGGTGAACGTGGTCACAAAGTGAGGGGCTGGAAATACCATTGACCTTCTGGCATGAGCTTCCAGGAAAGCAGCTTCCTTTAGCTCTTAGCAATTAGCAGTAATTAGCACCAGACAAGGGACGAGCTCACCCTTTGGCAGGTAATTACACAGACATTTTACCAACATTATGACAGTCTCATATATTATGTTTTGATCTTCCTACTTCTTTATTTCTTGGTCTGTTTCCTTCAATTTGCTGGCTTGACTTTTACCTAGAACTTGAGTTTTTGGCCTTAAGAAATATATAATATAAAAAAATTCTAATATTCTTTGGTAAAGGAATGAATTTGGTTTTTAAGCAAATTAATTTTTGTGTAGATCTCTAGAGATCTAGTAATGCATTTAATGAATGCAAATACTTGGAAATAAAAGCCAGAAATGACCTATTATGTTATTCTCCCTGCCCCGTGAGGGTTCAGTACAAATGTGCTCCTTCTGGCTGCTCTCATAAGAGCAGCAAAAGTGGTTGAGGTTAGGCTTTTTTTCCCCTACCAGATTATAACAATTCTGTTTGCACAACATATACTTTATTTCCATAATTGTACGTGGTATTTCAATAAAATATTTTACAACACTAAGTGTGTTGGCAAGCAGCCTCTGAATACATCCGTCCTCTCTAAGAATGATGTATCCAGGGAAACAATAAAGAGAACACACAGCAGGAGCGAAGATCTCTCAGAAGTGGGACCTTCAGAGGGACAGAGGAGGTGTTTTCCTGTGTGTCCAGATTGCCTTGCTTTTCTGTTTCCCCTGCCTGTCTGGGGCCTCAGGGAAGATGTTCTGATTGTCCTTTGCACTTTCGGGGGAAAATCAACAGTACATACACCCTTTCCAAACTGTGTAAATACTTCAGAGGTGGATGTATAGTGATTTTTGTTTGCTTGTGTTTTGTTATGTCTTACTCTTACTACTAAAATAGTGTTCAGGAACAGGTAATTCATACAGAGCAAAACTGACTGGCCTCCTCAGGTCCCACACCATCCCGACCCTCCCTGGTCTTCTGCAGAGGTGCAGACTGCGCTCTCTAATAGAGAGATTAGGATCAGGATGACAGCGGTGACAGCAGCAGGGAGGCGAGGATGGAGGCAGAGGTGAGAAAGATCAAGGGAGAGGAGGAGAGTGATCTTCCTCCCAAGCTGTCTCTCTCTCTCTCTCTCTCTCTCTCACACACACACACACACACACACACACACGCCCACCCGCCTGCCTGTGCAGATGGTTTTGTCCTTCATCAAAGCAGCAGAAATGGAAGTCTCTGCCCCATCTTCTGGAATGGCCGACTCACAGCATGTAACATGACCACTGTTAATAAACTGAATCGAACTGCTGGTGAAAATATTTCAGAGACACTACCTTGGATGTTCACTAATCCTGGGTCAAAGTTGTCTTCAGCTTTTCATGCATGCTGCGTAATTTAGCATTTTATGACATCAAATTTATGACTCTCTTAAGAATTAGCCATTGCAACCAAATTCGCAGGAAACCAAGAGGTAGAAACTCTCGGATCTCAGTGAGAAGTCATACATTTGCAGAGACTTTGAGAATGTTGATAGCCACTCATAACTGATGGAGTTCTAGGAGCTGCTCTTAGCACAGTTGGAATCTGCCAGTCTCGTAATCGGTAGGGTTCCCTTCATGCTTAATTTCCTCAACAAAGGAAGCGACCCTACCTCAGAAATTAGATGTAAGATGAAGAAAATCATACATATGACAAGCTACTTTATTATACAGTTCATGGCAACTCATATATGAATCACTACATAGTATTAGCATTTATTAACCAATTTTTGCATACCAGAGCGTTTTCTAAGAACTTTGCAACCCTCAGTTTTTATTGCCATTAACAGTTTCAACTGTGAATGAAGGAATTGATTAACAAGTTCAATAATTTCCTAAAGCCACATACATGGCGTGATGGATACAGTCATACATAGGCATGTGATTTCACCAGTCTGTACAGACAGGAAGCAGAATTACATGGTGAAAATAGGATTTTATAGAGGAGAATGATCTTCCATTTGCATTCTTCAGGCATGTAATTTTATTACCCCTAACTCCGGTACAAATCCAAGATCGGATACTCGTTTTCATGCATGTCACACTTTCCCTAGGCTGATGTCGCAATGCAATATCTAATTCTCAATTAATTTATTAGCTTCTTTGAAAATGATTCTACTTTTATTAATGTAGTATTCCTATAGGCATTATATGATACTGTTAGATTTTTGCTTTCTTGTTTGAAATCACATTATAATCACCCTGAAAATGCAATTTAATTAATGTAATAGAAGTTTGGAAGAAGAAATAACTCCTCAGTCATATACAGATGTTTATATACAAAATGCATTTACATATATATCTGTGAATATTTGTATACACATATTTGCATTTTTCTTCTGAATGTGTCTTTTAAAGCCAAGCTGAGATACTAACATATTTTTAATATCTTATTCAGTATTATACATCTTTTCATTCCTGTGTATGTGTATGTATATGTGTATGTAAAATAATCATAAAATAATTATTTTATGTCAGTTCATTAGAACTGAGTAAGTACCAGATGCTGGGTATACGGAAATAATCATACTGCATTAAAGCACTTGTGACTCCTGGTTCAGATCTGGTCTGAAGTTACAGTTCTTTCTTCATGTAAACCTAGTTTGGTTAAAGCATATACATTCACCAGGTTTCCTTTTCCCATCTTGAAAAATATCAGTAATGTATGGGGTCATTAGGAATAACCCCACGAAATAACATGTGAAGATCCTGTATAAGATGTGTAGGTGTGTTTAGTGTCAGACAAATTATTAAATCTCAGACAAATTTCTTAACCGTTCTTAATTTCTATCTAATTTTCAAACAAGTTAAGCAGCTAATAATCACTCATTTAAAAAATTAAAATAATGTTTTATGTTGCTAACTGTAATGAGGAACATATTCAAGTGAGATTGAAATTTTATTCTATTTTAAATCGATATTTTCAGTAAAGTAATCCCAGTTTTATTCCACATCAGTCCTTTGAAAAATAGCCAGCTTATTAAACTGCATGGAATTTTTTTCTCAAACCCCAGCTTCACTTTGAAATACATAAGACTGCATTTAAGCTTGGGTATCTGCTTTATTTCATGGAACTTTATATTCTCCAGGTGCATCCATTTTCCTACAAATACAAACAAAGCTAAATAAAGGCTAGGAGACGGAAACAAGGGATGGATCTTTTGCCAATGGGAAGGCGTCCAGGAGATGGAGGGTGGGGCAGAGAGGGAAGAAGATTTACAGTGTTAGAACCAAGTCATCACAATGCACAGTGAGTGCAAACATTGCATCTCATACACAAGAGCTAATTGTGATCATAGTAAGAGGAACAGAAGAGCAGAAAGAACAGTTAATGAGGAAGGGAAGGAGGGAGGGAGGTGGGAAAGAGATTAAAAAGAATTAAATGCTCTCCCTAAAATGTATGTAGACATTATGTACTGCAAAGAGGTACCAATAAAATAAAAATCAAAAACAATAAATGCCAGTTTATTACCTATTCTCAGATCTGAAAGAAAAATTAAAAAGGTACAAAATGAGATGGAGAAACAAATAGCATATATATTTTCTCTATTCTCTACTGAAGGAAAAATCTAATGATTGTTAAAATAACCAAGTAAACAAAAAATAAAATAACTTTTATTAAAACATAATTTGCTTCTGGATTTTTTTCCAAGAACTTTTTTGTTTTTTGTTTTTGTTTTTGTTTTTTGAGACAGGGTTTCACTATGTAGTTGAGACTGACCTAGAGCTCACTATGTAGCCCAGGCCGGTCTCATACTCACAGTGATCCTCCTGTCTCAGCCTCCCGAGTGCCGATATTAAAGGCATGTGTGGCGTGCGTCACCACACCCAGCCCCAAGAACTTTTAAAGGTAGCAAATGCACATGGTTTTATACAAATTGCAAGCAAAATTATTTCTAGAATTTTAATATTCATTTATTTTGTATTAAGTTTCATTATCTAGATTTTAATACGAAAGGCCTCCAAATATTTTCCATAATCTTTCAATTGGATGTCCCTCCTATGGAAATTTTGGCCCAGCACAAGAAGCAAAAACCAGCTGTCATTTTACATGGAAATGGTTGGAATGCAGTGAATACCAGGCTGACTCGTTGGAAGAGTGTGGGTGTCTGAGGGAGAAGGGACCCAGGGAACCCACAGGAACTGCTGCTGCCTGAGGTACAGCCAGCCTGCCATCCCTTCATGGCCTTGCATGAATACACTGAGGAGACACCACAGCTGAGACATTCTCTTGACATTTGCGTCTCTGTGAACTCCCTTGTCTGGAGACATCAGGAGAAAACAGAAAGAGAATTGCCATGGGTGCCTTTAAAAGCTTGAAAGACAGTGTTCAATAGCAGAGCAAAACTCACTCCAGAACTCTGGCTTTGAGGCCTAGGAACCAGGGCTTTGGGCTTCCAGACCGTAATTTAGTGGAAGGCTAGAGAGAGAACAAGCGATCCCAGTATACCACACTTGTCTGCAATGCTGCCCGTTTACACAGCTCCAAGGGGATCAGGTTCTGAGAAGGGACTGTGGCACATAACTGCAGCTGTTGGAGTGTCTGCAATTAATTAAATTAATAGGTCTTGATTTGAAATCTTTTCTATCATTTGCATGACTGATTTTACCTGTGTGATTGATACATTCCAGTGGTAGATCTCAAAATTGTATGTTCTTCAGTACATAAGGTCTTGGCTTTCATTTGTTTTTGTTTTTCTTCCAGTGAAACGATACCCCAGAAGGCCAGGAAGAGTGACATCCTTATATGTGTCATCCTTCTGCTGTCACATTATGAAGTGAATTATTTGTAATCAGGAACACTTTGTTAATGATAAAATATGTATACATTCTGCCTAATACCAAATCATCTAACCTGATACAAGACTGATTGCTTTTTAAAAAATTCAAGCCACATGGACTGTTAGGTACTTCTAAACAGTAAGCTAGTATTAGTCTCAATTTAGTCCAATGTTTTAAAATTAATTTCTAGACATCATTCTCAAAATATGAACTAAATCCCCAGCTATTCCTTGTGTTAAAAACTATAGTTCCTTTCCTTGGCTCCCGTAAACAAATAGTCATTTGTGTTGGTCAGCTTCGTATCCCTGGGGTAAAATACAAAACACATACAACTTAGAGGAGAAAGGTTTACGTTGGCTCCAGGTTTCAGAGGTTTAAGTCCATGGTTGCCTGGTTCCAAGGCAGAAATGTAATGATGGAGGAAAAGTGTCACATCTCATAGCAGCCAGGAAGCAGAGAGAGGGAAAGAGCCAGGGGGTGGAGGAGGTGAGAGACAAAAATGCTCCCTTCTGGGACACCACCCCAGTCATCCACCTGCAGCCGGGCCTCTTTCCAATGCATATTCACCAGTGAACTCACAGTAAATTAGCCCCCCGGTGAGTACCACTCTGGTGATTTAATGATCTTCCAAAAGCCACATACTTGAACACAGGAGCCTGTGGGGACATTTTTTTTTCTTCATTGATTTTATAGGTACATTTTAGATATACAGTACAGTGACATTCATCATTGGGATCTTGTACCTTCACATAACAGGTCTTGGTTCTCATTTTTCCCCTTGTCCCTGCCCTCCCTTCACCCCTTCCTCTCCTCCCCATTTACAGACATTTTACTTCCATTTTTTCAATTTCTCCTATTCTTTTTTCTTTCTCTTATTACCTTTCCCCTACCCTTCCCACTTTCCCTACACCTTTAGCCCTTTTCTTCCTATTTCACATGGTCAATTATCTCTTTAGGATCTTATGTACCATTATAGTTTGTTCACACCAGAGAAACTATTTGGTATTTACACATGAGTATTTACACATTTTGGATCTAAATCATAGCACCATTTACTTAGCTTTGGTGTCAAATACACGGAAGCTACTTATCCATGACTTTCTGAACTTTTGAGGCATTATAATTTATCAACGTCTAGAGAACGTCCTTTTCAGTTTTCCTTCACTCCATATTTAGAAAATCACAAATGCAGGTAATAATCGTAAAACATCATAGGGAAAGGGCATAGGTGAGTATATCATATGCTGTTTAGGCATTATTAATTAAAAAAACAGTAACCATGCATATTGCAAATTTTTAACCTTTCCTAAGTTACATCTATTCTTTCTCATGTAAAAGTAATTTGAATTATATTATAGAAGTAATATAGTTTTAAAGATACTATAGAAACTATTTCTTGTGTTTTATGATAGCTAATATTAAGGGATGATTTAAAAACACTTAGTTCAGGAAAAATGTTTCTGTTGCTAACTGAATATGGTGTGTTCTGATTTGAATAATGTAAGCAAATTTCTCTACTGTGGAAGACACAGCCTTTAATATGCTAATCGGAATTGCAAAATTCCAAAGGTCTTTAACAGGCAAAGCACATTGCATCTTCCACATTTGTCTCGTCATAATTTTTCTTCACTATTTCTAGCTATATGTTACAGACTAGTACCCAATGGGAAATGATTTTTTAGAAAACGTTTACTAAAATTCTCAATCCCGATGCATACTTTTGCACTCTTTCTTGCCTTCATTTCTCTCATACCCATGAACACACACTAGTGCATGCATACATAAATATGAAAGGAAAGGCACGAGCTAAGTTACAAAGATAGTTTCTGTTATGTCTTTAGAGCTTTCCTTTCTGCCATCACCATCCTCTCTTTCTTGCCCCTGCAATCCTGCTGGTCCAGATTCTAGGAGGTTTCTGATGTGCAGTTGGAGCTGTGTCTAAGACAGGCGTGTTCTGTAGCATAGGCACGCTCTCTGCAGTGGGCATACTTTCTCTAGCATGGACGTGCTCCAAAACAAGCAGCTACATAAACACAGATATGCTCTGTAATATAGGCGTGGTGTTTTTTTACTCTGTGCACATATTCTTTTTTTTTTGGTACCAAGGATTGAACTCGGGTTCTTGTACTTGCAAGGCAGGCCGCCGAACCGCTGAGCTAAATCCCCAGCCCAATAAGGTACAGCTTCTTGGATAAACTTCTTTCAGAAGTAAAAGTTATTTCAAAGAGGAATATGTCACTTATAATATCACTTATAAGAAGTTATACAATATATAATCTAATATAAAATTTACATAATATAAAGTACTTATATTAGCCTAATTTTTGTTTTATACATAGAAAACTATATGTCTGATAGAATAACAATATTTATATAAATTCATAGAATTCTGCATAAGTTGCAAGAAATGATATGATTAAGGAATTCCTCCCATTCCTTTCTAGAGTGATCTGAGAAATATCATATTTCCATTCATTGTAAAAATAATATTTTATTTAGTTTGGATCATGCAATTTGATTCTGGATTTATCAATTAATGATTAACGGTATAACCACTGTACTTTTCTAATCCAGATTCTCTCACAATCCCATTCGTGGGGAACTCAGTGGAAAAGTTTAGGATACTCCATCTGTCATTAAAAAGTTAGCCTGGCAAACAAGTGAAATTATGGTGCAGAAAAAAATGATGCAAAGGTTTTTGTACCCTGTGATCTTGCCTGATAATCTCACCCATAACACCCCGTATTATCCCATCAGAATTATTTTAACAGAGGGGGTCATAAACCTAACAAAGAAACTCAATACATATCACCATGTATGCCATGGGTATTTATAAACAGAATTTTTCTTCTCTAGCATTGAAAATATTGTTTTCCAAGATTTTAAATAGATGTTTCTGAGAATGACTCATACTTAGACATACTTTTTAATAATAAATAAATGATCAATGTGAACTCATTAGGTAATGTAGACTAAGTTTCTTATTTATTTATTTACTTATTTATTGGTACCGGGGATTGAACTCAGGTCCTTGTGCTTGCAAGGCAGGCCAGCAAACCGCTGAGCTAAATCCCCTACCCTAAATTTCATTTTTAGAGTGCATTGACTGCTAGAAGAATTTACTTGCTGAGTAAGAGTGGATGTGTCAGCGGGTGGACTGACCTACTTGATAGAATTCTGAGATCACATGCTTACAGTCAGTCACAAGTATGTGATATTTGAGTGTGCCATCCTCTGTCAAGGGAAGGGTGTGACAAAATAATAGGGTTGTTTTCTTTTTCTACATTTTGTTCTCAGTAGCAGCTATTTACCTACTATTTACATACTATTAGTATAGTATAGTAGCAGCTATTTACATACTATTTCCAGTAGTATAGTGAATTTTGTGTGTACAATTAAAAATAGAGGAGAGGATAGCAATTGAGAACAGAGGAAAGAAAAAAATAGAGAAAAAAAGATAAAGGGGGAAAGATAGAAAAAAGATAGAGAGAAGAAGGGAGGAAGGGAGGAAAGGAAGGAAATCAACAAACAGTAGGACAATTTCAAGCCTATGAATATACATGCAGTTAGACTTGAGCCTATTAACTGACCTTCACATGCAGCTGGCCCAAGTTGGAGGAGGCTGTTCTGAGGAGTAGATTCTTTTCCTTGGTTGCCATGGTCTTTCTTTTGTAGAACACATAGGCTAGCTTCCAGGACGGTGCTTGTCTGGAAGGTTCTCACTTATGTGAGGTGTAGGAGGCTCCATGATATTTATAGCAGGCATGCAAGGATGGTTCAGTACTTGGAAGTCCATTGGTGTAAACTATCATCTGTTAGAGCCAGTTAGAAGAGCATCTCGTGTCACCATGTCCATTGATTCAGGAAAGCCTGGACCATATCCCAGATCACTGTCATAAGCAGAGATGAAGAGAGCTTGTTCCCGTGGTCAGGAGAGGACACAGTCCCCAAGCATATAGGAGTGTGGAGAAGGACGGTGTGGCAGTGTGCAGACCTCAAAGAAAAATACTCAGAAAAAGTTTCGTAAAGTTGTTGAGTAAAACATTTACTCTTGTTTAGCATTGCTACTCACACTCAGGTCAATTTCCGTAATTTGCCTTTCCCTGAGAAATTGTCCCCGTCCTCTAAATTATCATGAATTTTCATTAGTGGTCAGCAAAGTAACATGTTATGCTTTTTTAGATGTTTCCCATTGTAATCATTATTTACTTCCTATTTTGCATTTTGTATATGTTGTTTTTTTCTTCTTGATCAAGGTTCAAGTGGCTTATGCTAAATTTTAGCATAAAATTTAGATTTATTAAATTTTATAAAGTATGCTTTTCTATTTTGTGTTTTATAATCAGTACTTTCATATTTTTTGTTTTCTTCATTGTTTTTTGTTTCCTTAGGTGTTGTTTTGTACAATTTTTGAACTAGTTATTTTTATTCTTCATTTGTATAGATGAAAAAACTTTAGTGAAATAAATTTATCTTCTATCTACCCTTTAGTTCCATCCCATAAAGCTAAAGTTGTACTGCTTTTGTGATCTTTATTCACCAGTTTCTTTTTCCACCTTACTCAGGAGATGTTTAGTAATGTGTCTGTCAATTTATGGATGGAGGACATTTTTAGTTTTTGTTGTTTTGTTTTGTAAGTGAATTCTACTTTTATTTCAGTGTGATCAGAGTGATGTTTACAGTATTTCTTACATTAAATACTGAATGGAGGATTTCAAGGATATCTTCATTTGTTCTCCAAGTCCCATAATTTCCAATAAAAGTTATTTTCTTTTCCAAGTCTAATGACCCCAAAATATGCATTTTTATGAATCAGTTTCTAATTTATTGCTTGATATAATAAAAAAAAATAATAGACAGCCCTTAAAGTTCTACAAGTCCAGGCTTAATGTATGGTGCACATATTTAAAATCTGTGTGAAATATAGGCAATCATGTTTTTAAAACCCAGCATGCTGCTGCTATTTAAAGAAAGAAAAATGTAAGATTTTGAGGGTAGATTTCTCATATTATATACCTTTCTAGATCATAAAATTCCTTGTGTAAGAGTTAATTAAATATTATTTTTAGATTTAGTAGTTTGATAAAAATAGTTATTTAATTTCATGTCAGTTAAGTGTAAAGCATTTGTTCTAATTAAGGAGTGAAAAGGTTTCAGACTTCTATCCAGATACAGAAACATATTAAAGAGAGTTTTTAGATAAGGCACAGATTATCTTTTTAGCAGCGCTAATTGGCTTTTTCCTTTCATAAACTAGAGAGGAAAAAAGTTTTGGTAAGACATGTAGGATTACTAATGTTTTATCTTCTAGTTTAGCTAAAAACTGTTTTAGCAAGCACTGTATGAAAATTGGCAAACATCATGAAGTACTTTATGTTAATTTTCTTAGATCTCTGTAAATATTAAAAATTTATTTTTGCATTATTTCAACGATCTTTGAAAAGAAAAATGCATAAATGAAAGAATTATCTTTAATTCAATAGGAAAACTGTGATGTTATCCAAAATAATAACTATTATTGAAAATCACAAGCAAATTTTAATAAATATCTTAAAACTTGCAAAACATTCTCTCCATTCAGACCTTTACTAAACAAACAAAAAAATCTTTTCTCGGTGCAAGTTTTTTCTCCTACAAACAAAAGGTCAGAAAAATTATTTACCTAAAAGCATAGTTTATATTAAAATTGACAACAATATTTTTAATGTTGCTTTCCCAGCCTCACACATCACACTTTGAACAAGAAGAACTGGTGAAAGGGATAATGCACCACCCAGAAACACTTCTGTGCACGAGGAAAGTTAGGTGAAATGCAAAGAAAATAGAGAAAATAATTCATTCTGACTTTTTGCACTGTTTTAAGATAAATAATGAAAACAAAAATACTACTATATGTGTTTCTGAAGATTTAAAAACTTTCTCTGTTGACGTTTTTCTATCAGTTCTCAACTGAGAATGTATTTTATATGGATAGAAAAACACTACTGCTACCGGAAATGAATACTGAATGGCACCAGTGACAGAAAGGGGCAATTTGAAGGGAAGAATACAACACAAAAATAATGAACTCTACTTCTGACAGAATCATCTTAGTAATAACTCCTTTTGGAAAATATATTCTGAAACAAATAAACAGAAGCCCAATATCCTAGTCCAGTGACTGTTTTATGCATCCAAACCTAAAGATCCAATGAGATACACTCTTTGTTCTCAGGAGCTCTCCACTGAAAGAGCTCACACGTTTGCTCCTGTGCACACACAGTACACCATGCTGTCTTCACAGCCTTCCTAGAATTCCACGGTGAAGGACTCAGTCTTCTCTTACACCACGCCGTCCCCAGAAGTAACGCTTGAACCAACAGGTGAGGAACAGCTTGAGGCACACACATTGCACTTAGAGACCCACATTTGTTCTCTCAGCGGTTGAATTAGTATCTTTCTGATAGCCATAGTTCCTTGTCCAACTCATTTCCAAAGGCTGGTTAGATAAGACTGAAAAGGAAGGACACAGCACAGAAGAATCTCTGAAAGAAAGGGAATCTGAGTGAGATGCTGGAGGGGTGGTAGCTCACAGGTCAGGAAGGTTGACAGATGAAAAGTCGGAGTCCTGATGAGTCAGGAGGAGCGCAAAACCTGGACCCAGGGAAGCAGTTCCCATGACAGGAGAAAGGCACATTTTAAAGTAGAGCAAAAATGCACAGAATAGACATTTTCCAAATAGTTTTGATCAGCACCCTGCTTGGTCTTCGATAGTGGTCTATAGGTTATTTCATGAGAGTGAGGGTGCAGAGTTCATGTCAACAAAGAAGACAGGCAGAGTGTTCCAAATAGTCACCCATTCTGAAGGGTGGGTCATTTTGAGGAGAAGCAAAGTAAACCTTCATTTCTTCAGGGAAATCCAAAGGCTGGTCAGCCAGACTTCAGGGGAGCATTATAGCAGAAGGAAAAACCCTGATTTGGAATTTAGCTTTTGGTCTCTGAGGTGCAGAAGTCAATTTTAGTCCATGTATCCAGAAAAGATTATGTTCAGTTGGTCTGATTTATTCTGATCAACCTACAGGAAAATAGTTCAGTCAAGGGAATGGCAATTTATTCATTAATGTGATAAAAATAACTTGCGAAGAAACTTGAAATAAGCACTCTTGTAAGTATATTTTTCCCTGTGGCTTGAAAGAAATTATAATCAGACTTTTCTTGGCATAATGCGATGCTAGCCCTTAATTAGCACTTTATCTGAGCCACGGCAGAGCGTGTTGCCCTGGTCTGGCCCTGAAATAGAGAATAATAGGAGTAGTGATTTTTCCATGCTCTCCTGAGAAGCCATAGCCTCCTTAAATATGGAAATGTATGCAACATAAAGAAAAAGAATGTTTACACTCACTTTCCCAGGAAGATTTTTCTCCTCACACACCATGAGACTTAGAGCTCTAGCCATTTGTCTACTTAATTGTGCTGATGCACAGTAATAAAACTGCTATCTATCTGAGAGGTCGGTGCTTATTTCGAGGACTGAGCCTCTATGTGAAACTCCCAGGGTGGCAGGAGGCTACAGTACTATCTCCCTAGAAATTTAAATGTCAAAATGATAAGGCGCAGTCCCTAGACATAGCTCTAAGTTAAGACACTGATGTATATCTGTTCTTACAGATATGTATTTACAGTTTCAAAGAATTAGGATAAGAGCCTGGAGCTTTTCTTTCACGTCACAGAAGAGCAGAGGCTTTTCTTTCTGCTTTCAGGAGGGAAGGGGGAAGTACACGTTGCTCTCCTCATCCCTGGAGCACAGGGAACCAGCCATCATTCCTGCACTGGGAGGTTTAGGTTTCGCCAGTCCTACTGCTCCTCCTGCAGGACGCGGGGTGTATGCCAGATGTTGTGATGCTAACCCAGGCTACTCAAGTTGTGATCTGCTGTACTGAAAAATGCTCTCTTCTTTGACTCAGGGCTGTCGTGTCTCTGAGACACTCATGCATACATATGTGTACATACAAGCACCAGTGGGGTAACATCTCAGATCCTTCACAGATCATTCTTAAGAGACAAATACAAATGTATATTTTTATGGTATACTTGCTCTGTGCGATGAAAAGTCAGGCTAATTAACACAGCATCATTTCACATATCTGTATCTTTTCTTTTCTTCTTTTTTTTTTTTTT